>NC_052503.1:17425802-17725802 GCF_016617805.1 Bactrocera tryoni | reverse complement strand
AGTTTAGTGCTGCTTCGTTTCGAAACAGAGAGGAGGACCGTTCCTTATAGACGGTAGTGTTTTATAATCAAAGTATTTTATACATAAAATATTAACCCCGTTTTTAGTTGTGTTTATTTTTTTCAAACATTAAAAAAACACAATATTGCAAAATAAAAAATCGGGATCCCGAAATCGTAATTTTAAAATCCCGAAATTCCGGGATTAATAAAATGTGACATTTAAAGAAATACTCGAATAATATTTCAAAGGCTCATACTGAACCTTTGTGGTATCCCGAAATTGCAAATTTAAAATCCCGAAATGTCCGGATTGACAAGAATATGGAATATCAAAAAATAACTCGAATATCATTGAAAAAATAATTTTTAATCAAACGCTTACATGAACGTTTGCAGGATCCCGAAATCATAAATTTCAAATCCCGAAATATCGGGATTGCTGAAAAGGCGGGCTCAAAAAAATGTTAGAATAATGTTTTAGATTTCGCTTTCAATCAAAACATTCCCACTGTAGCTTTGCGGGATCCCGAAACCATAAATTTAAAATCCCGAGATTTCGGAATTGATAAAATATATGTGAATTTAAAAACTAATGGATTACTATTAAAAATAATTTTCTTTCAAAACACTCACCCTGTACATTTACGAGATCCCGAAATTATAAATCTAAAATCATGGAATTTCGGGTTTCATAAAGACGTGGAATTAAAAAAAATTGTTACTCGAAAAATCACTTGCATTCAAAACGTGCACCCTGTACGTTTGCACTCCAAGCACGTGTGATTGATTGTTGATGCTGCAGCGGGTTCGTACGTGTACGCCTGCGGATGATAGTGCCGTTTGTGCAACAAATATCTTTAAATGCAACGTGAGGTCTGCAACAAATTGCCACATTTACTTTTTTGCCGTCTTATTCTGCATACATTTCAATCAATTTGCAACACAAGTACAACAACAACACAAAAATTGTGCAAAAAATGCGCACATAAAACAACAACTCAAGTGGTGGCATGCAACATAATGCCGCATGCGCTTAGCAAACCAACTGCGAATTGTTTCGTGCAAAGCAAAAACACACATAACGTAGTATATTCATATGTATGTAAGTATGTATATAGCGAACTGTACATGCTGTCATACATTAACCCATTGCTGCACCTTTTCGTAACCTCACGTTAAAGCCATTGGCCTGGCTATTTGGATAAACTTCCTAGACTCTATCTTAGTGCCGTTGCTCGTGTTGCTCGTGCTGCGAGTGTTGCTGTTGTTGTAGAAGCTTTTCCATTTTCTTTTTTCGTCTTACCTTTCAGTTGGCGTCTTACTGCTTTTGTAGTTGTTGTGTTTTGATCTTTTTTTCTTTGTTGCGGTGTAGGCTCTGTAGCGAGCAACTGCTAGGAAACGGTTCATGAACCCCAAAAAATCAAAAACAAAAAAGCAGCGAAACAAAAGACGACAAAAACTGTCTGTTGCACGTACCGCGCAAAACTTGTGTGGGCGGATGGTGCCACTCAAGCGTATAGCTGTCGAAGATAAAGTGATTAACTGAAGTTAACGAACTAAAAGTTGCATTAACTGCAAAGGTAGTAAAGTACAAAGAAATAAATTACCTTCAGTCGATGGTTTTACTAAATTGGTTCGTTGCCGAGGCACTCGTCTTAACAAAGAAGACTTTCTTAATTTAGTGTTGTAATGAACTCGAAGAAAATGTTGATTTTCTTAATTGATTTGGAGAATTTTGCAATTAGTTGGTAGAAGATGGGTTAAAGTTCCTTGATTCTATAAATTTCTAAGGAACAAAATTCATAAGGAAGAGAGAACCCCGAATATCAAATTATTAATTACCGTTAATTTTTTTCCTTCCCCATGTCTTGTTGATAGATTTTTTCCAAAATTACGAACTATTCCCATTAAGTAATCTATGAGGAGCTAAGTTTGAATTCTGTCAAAAATGAGAAGTCCGAAAATAATTTAAATTAAGAAGATCCTTACAGTGATATAAATTTCATGGATACATATGCATTTTCAAAATTATGCTTAACCGTCTCCATTACTAAGGGAAGCATCTTTTCGAGCAATTCCCTGCTAACCTCTTCTAGTTTTCCTAATATCTGCTACCGCTGGGTTTAAGTGAAAATCATATATAATGGGCACACCCAGTGTGACAGTCTAAGTTTATGTGATAAATTCATTGTTACTTACGACCTCGCTTGGATCCATCATACCATCAATAAACACTGGCTCACACAGAAGCTACTCGCGGCGACCTTTCCTCTGCTCTGGTGCCCACAAAGAATATGTGGTTTGGGAGGAGTCGCTGAAGAAGAAGCACAGTAAACTTTTTCACGGAAGGGTCCAAGCTAAAAGGGAAGTATGGAGGGAGAGTAAGGAACTCTCCGTTAATATTAGCTTTAGGATCGGATGGCTCTCCGTTAATATTAGCTTTAGGATCGGATGGCTGTTTTGTTTTTCAGGCAGAAGTGGCTACAATAAAGGTAGAAGTAGACGTACTGTTTCAAAGTGCAATATAGTTCAGATAGATGAAAATTCACTCCAACAGCAGAGCGGCAATACCAGCGGTAAACTAAACTAAATAACAGTGCGCTCAAAAAGTTCAAAGGAAGTCAAGGAGTGTCTAGAAATAGAATACTTCATAGACTTGTTGGGTGTCTAGTCCTTGCGGAATCGCCGGCAGCTGCAAAGCTAATGAGTTTGCCGCAGGGGGTACCTTTAACCCGCTCACATCGGAATGGAACCGCGTGGGATTTCCATTGGCGCATTGTCTTCTAACACTAAACCAATGGACCTCGCGTACGCTTAGTAGGCACTAGTCGACGACCTACTCCTGTGCGATCGCAAAATTCTTTTGGCCTAGAGTAGAACACGGGAGATCTAGGAGATCATCTTGCCGCAAGCATAGGAGTTCTTACTGGACACTGTGCAATAGGCATCGATGTGTTTATGCTAACCATCTCGGAGGACGCTAGTTGTCAACGTTGTATGGAGGAGGGTGAGGTGGAAATATCTAGCCGTTCTCTGCTTCATTGTCCATGCTTTGTAAGACTCAGGTTGAAACATCTCGGCAGTGTTACCTTAGGCAAACCAGAAGATATGGCCATCTCAATTCATTTTTGATAAGCTCAAACCGCTTTGCCGATTTTTAAGTGATCATAATATCCTTATATATCGCGGTTTTAGATACCACAAGCGACAGACGTTCCATGCTAAGCTGTCCAGGTAAAATTCTAGTTAGGATCGACCTCTTAACACCAAAATCGATCGACCTCAGGACTCAAAGAGTTTTACAACTTTAAAAGAGCAACGATCCTCAATTCTGAGGAAAGATACGAGTTTTGTGTGAAAGGGTTATATTAATTGATTGAATAAGCCCCAGCGGCTACGCTGGCTAGGTCATTTCGTCCGTATGGATGAAAACACTCCAGCTCTGAAAGTATTCGACGCAGTAACCGCCGGGGAAAGCAGTTGGAGATGTCAGATGGAGAAGAACCTGGCTGCACTAGAATATCTCGAATTGGCGCCATATTGCGAAAAGAATAAAGGGCTGGTGCGCTGCTGTTAACTCGACTATAACCGCGTAAGTGGTGTCTACGCCAGTAAAGAATAAGCTCAGAAGGAGTTACATATATGCACTAAAAACGACTTACTACAGTCACCAGGATTGGCAGTGAGTTATAGAGGCTCATAACTCAAGTAAAGTATTGCTTAAAGACTCAAAAATGTATTTGCATCCGAGATGAAGACATACAGTAGCGTCCAAAAGTGAGTTTCCAGCAAACATGCTACTATTTAGAAAGGCGGTCGAGTATTTAGTATACATCTACAAATTAGTTAATGAGTGATGATATGCCAAGGTTACCGTATTACCATTATTAATGCCTCACCCACAAAACACAATCACCTCGAGATCATTAAAAACAAAAATTTGTAACTAACACAAAACATTACGGTAAATACCAATTGCTGTTCAACGTCAAGCTGCGAGAAAAGTGAGCAGCCGCCACAGAGTCTGGTGCGTCTTAAACGTGCAAAAAGTAACTGTATACAAAATAAAAGTAAAATAAAAAAAAAAATAAAATGAAATACAACTTTTGCAATAAATTACGTGTTGATTACATTTTTCTCTTATATTATTACTGGTAGACTACTATTTAAAATATGTCTGCTCATTTGCCTTTGCTGTGCACTCAACCGAAGCCGAGTCAGCAAGTCCGCGCAGCGTCGTCATGCGCAAACGCCGCGCATTCATGTGTTCAAAGCTTGAAAGCATTCACCGCTGTTCATTCAGAATACGCCTGTCAAAGCGCGTCCCACTCTTCGCCTGCCTCGAGGCGTGCTTAGACCCTCAACAGCGGTTGTTGACCAACCGCCGATTAAATAGTCGCGAGTCATCCATGGTTTATCGAATTTAACAATTCCGATGCTCTTAACCCCCCCAAGTGTTGTTTGGTTTTTGGTGTTCTGCTTGTTGTTTTTTTCATTTGTTCATTGTTTTGAGTTGTGCGGTGGTTGCCATTGTGCTGCGATTGGTGTGTCTTGCACTTCCACTCGCGCGTAGACAATTTAATTTGACATGACCCAGTTAGGCGGCTCAGCGGTTTGTCCAACTTGCTCGCTCACTCGCAGGCTCACTTATTATTTTGTCATTGTTGTTTAATTTTGACGTGACTGTAATTGTTTTTCATGTTTTTCTTTTTTTAGTTGGCTTTTGTTGTTGCTCTTTGTATGTTTTGATTTTGAACCAAGTTTATTCTTTCGTTTTGATTGTGTTTTAAATGTTGTAAAGTTTAGCCAAATTTGCTGCAGATGTTTGCGCAATAACTTCTGATGCATGCATATTAGGATGGATCGTCCCTTTGTGCGAATTTTCATATGGAGTATACTTACATATGTGCTGAGTATATTTTATTAAGATGGATTACCTTTAAACCGATTATTAACATTATATTTGTAGGTTTCCTTAACTTTATCTTTCAGAGTTGAGTGATCAAATTTGACCCAGACTGTATTTTAATATAAACATATATTTTCAAGTATTTAATACAATACCACATAACACAAACCTTCTGTGAGAATAGTTGTACCGTCCGTTCTTCTTGTTTTATGGTGTAGAAACCGCTAACGCGGTTATAGCCCAGTTTACAACAGCTCGCCAGTCATTCTTTCTTTTCGCTGTTTGGCGCCAATTGCAGATTGCAAGTGTTATCAGGTCCTTCTCCACCGGATCTTTCCAACGGAGTGGATGTCTTTCTCTTCCTTTGCTTCCCGCCGCGGGTACCTCGTCGAATACACTCAGAACAGGAATGTTTTCATCCATTCGGACGACATGTTCTAGCCAGCGTAGCCGCTCTCTCTTGATTCGCTGAACCATGTCAATGTCATCGTTTAGCTCGTAAAGAACCATAAATCTTCCATAGAACCTATCCCTCGAAAACTCGTAACGTCGATTCATCAGATGTGGTCATCGTCCATATATGTATAGTTGGACGGGTATGATGAGTGACTTGTAAAATTTGTTTCATGTTAAACTTGTTTGGGTGACAATCCACACTAAAATTGTCGGAAACTATAAAGTCAAGTTACGCAAATTCCACGAAATGAAATCAAGCAGGTGTTCGTGAATTCGGCCGCTGGATCTACGGGGGTCGACGAGCTCAGTAAGCATTGGTCGGTAACCAGCACTTGTGGGATTGCAAAAGACTTTTGGCACAATGTGGCACGTAAAAGATCCATTGAATTGGTAGGGGTCCTAACTAGAAACTGTCTGATTGAGGTGAGGAAGATGAGTTAAAAATATCTAGGCACTATCTCCTCCACTACTTCCGTAGACTAAGGTTAAAGCTTCTTGGTTACCATACTTTCTAGGAACTCGGCGATTGGCTGGATTTACTATTAGCCACCTCAAGAAATTTGTGGCAGGCTCTAAATGTTTTTTCGTTCGATATGCAACGGTCTTTTTGATCCATGCCTAAGAGTTTGAGCATCACAACAGCATCTCTTAGATCTCCAAGTCGGGATATTCTGGGTCTCACTAAAAATCAGTACATTAACCTGACCTAACCTAATAACATTCGTTCACATCATTTCAGATGGCTTTATCTCTCATGTTTCATGATTATTTTATAATGGATCAAATTTCTATGAAATCGTTCTTATGTCTTATATCGGGTATAAGTCTCCGGTTCCATTGTTCACAATTGCTTGTTTTATAGAAATCACCCCTCCCACATAGAGCTTATGAGAACCCATTTCCTAATAGAAAAATTAATATCTGAGCAGCGAACAACCGTTTTCAGAAGCTGTATTTTCTGTAATTTCATGTTTGCTCTGGTCTGGGTTTGAACCAAAGAGCTTCAACCCGTCTATTATGCCACACATAATAGCCTACTTCGACAATCTTCGTCCTCGTGTCACAACAATACCCTTAAATAGACTAAGTGGGTCACATGTGTGGCATCCTTCGCAATATGTGATGGCAGATATTGTATATGTGTTCCAATATTGGTCACACAATGTTCATAGCCGACAGACATCCGTGTAGTGGTTGTGCCAGTGATCTATTTTAGTGCTGAAAGAACGCTTGCATGTTGATGAAGTAAATGGATCGACAAACTTGTTTGCCATTTCGTTGAAATCTCTCTTTAACGGGTCACAGCGAAATTCACATCACACATACATATAAACATGAATACATCCATATATACACACATGTGTTTATGTAGGTGCATGAGTACTTATGTCATTGATGTGCTGCGGCTTACACTCATACTTACACACGCGCGGCTTATTGGCCATATCATTAAGATATTCACTTCACACAGCCTGTGGCGTTGCTTTACTCCTATTCCGAGCTAGCATTGTGGGAACTCTTTTCTTTTAGGTCTTTTTGACGCTGCTGCTTTTATTTTATTGTTGCTGGTTACCCATTTTTTCTCTTCTTTGTTTTTGGGGTTATGCTTTTTGCTACATTTTGTTTAATTCTTTTGAACAATTTTTCTATTTATTGTTTCCTCTGGATTGATTTCATAAATCAACAATAGCTGGACGGGGACTGTTATCACGCAGAATAATAATAAAATTTATGGCGAATTTATCCATTGAACCATTTCGAGGTTTCCCTAGAAGCTTCAAATTTCATGGAGAATGTTTATTATCATGAGAAAGAACATTCTTTGGCATTTACTTGTATTTTTTTAATACTATCTCTTTCAAATGTTGGCCGCGGCTACGTCTCAGATGGTCCATTCGTTGAGTCCAATTTGCTATGACCCGTTCAACCATTTCGACTGGTAACTGGCGAATCACAAACCTAGTGTTTTGCTTCAAAGTCTAAATCGAAGCGGCATTGTCCGCATAGACTTTTTGTTGAAGCCAAATATCGCCGAGCTCACAAGCTTCAATTGCAGGCATCAATTAATCGGTTATCATGGTGTTCGGTTATAGATGGTCGCCATTAACGGTTACGTTCTCACAGGCGTCATTTTTAAAGAAATATGGACCGAAATATGGATAATGAGGATTCCACTGGTCAACCAACCACAGCAAAACGTTGTTTTTTTTCAAGATGAAGTGGCAGCTCTTGAATCTCTTCACGTTGCTCTTTGTCCCAAACGCGGCAATTTAACTTGTTTGCATGTCCATTGAGCCAGAAATGGTTCTCATCGATGAACAAAATTTGGCTAGAGAACGTCGGATACTCTTGGAACTTTTGAAGAACCCATAGAGGCATGCGATGTCGTATGGGAAGATCGAAGGTCTTCAATTATAACACAAGCTGTATTTTATACGTTTTCAATTTAAGATCTCGACGTAAAATGCGCCAAGTCGTTCTACACGTCAGTTCGAGTTGCTGCGAACGGTGCCGAATCGACCTTCCACGGTCTTCGTACACATTCTCAGCTACGGCTGCGATATTTTCTTCACTGCGTGCTGGACGTGGTCTCACATCGAATATTGTCCAATATTGAATGCTGGATCTCAATATGGGTGATGATGATGTGAATAGTACGGTTCGTAGGCCGATTATATTGACCATAAGTTGAGCGAGGTGCTTGAAACACATTCTTTCCAGAACGTGAATTTTCATAAAAAAGTTGAAAGAGTTGATTTGTAAAAGTTGTTCAGGCGTAAGTCCTTTCATGGTGAAATGCCAAACAATACTGAACAAAAATAACTTGAAATCATGATCTGTCAAAAAAATGCTATTGAAAAAAGTAACTATATTTGGATCACCCGTTATAACAAACAATGAACCGAAAAAACGCTCTGTGGGTATTTGCTATTGATTAATCGGTCTTAATATATTACTTTTGTTTGATTTTTTGCTCAATTATATAAGAGTAATCTAACAAAAATCGAGCATACAGTATTGCAGACAAAAAAGACTTGCCGAAATACTTGAGACCAAAAAGTGAACAGTAATTTCAAAAATAGGAGGTAAAACAACTCATGCTGAAGTGAGAGTGATCTTTTTTTTCGTGTATCACCCTAGGTAGGTAGTGTTTTTTCCGATGAAAAAAGCTCTTAAGCATATGAAACCTCGAATAAAGTTCAATCCTTCATAGAATCCTGTCTTGCCATCCAGTTACTGCTGGTAAATGCCAGGCCAACTTTTCTATTGTAGTAACACGAACTTTACGAGGCAAATTGGTTAATACAAGCAACAGGTGTGTTGACACTTTTTTAATCAATTTTCGATTTTGGTATTCATCATAGTTTCTATTGAGATTATAGCGATCTTCCATCATTGCAACCCTACTTTTTCATAGCGCCTAAACTTTGCTTTACAACAAGTCTCGGTATTGTTGATTGCCACTTTCGTCTTCTTGCGCAAACAAGTCCTTAAAATCTGGGAAGAGAAAACAATTGCTGACGACTAGATATGTGCAATACTGTGGATCAATTTAGGAATATTTGCCCACAAAGCAACGATATGAAGACTTTAGTCTAGTTTGCATATACATACTTGTATGTAGTATAATTCCTCACACATACATATCTAGATTTCCAACTATAATTTGTAACTTATATTAAGCAAATAGGTAATATCGCTGTTGTTACAAATTAAGCACAATATGTTAAAATTTTCCTTTCACTTATCCCTGCCGCCCTCGCTCCAATTTGTTTTGGGCTACGTGATTTAGTTTGCCAAATTCGCGCTGTGTGAGTATGTGCCGCCTTAAAATCCCATTTACATAATTAAACCAAAACTTTGTTGGCGGTATTATTCTCGACGCCAGCTAAGTTGATTTTAATGCCTCAAATTGCCAGTTAGATTTTCAAATTGCTGTTGTTGTTGACACATTGACACACTTTTTCACTTAATATTTGGTTGTAACATGTGAGCGAAAAAAGAAAGGAAAATTAACTAAACAAGTGGAATTACTAAAAAAAAAAAAAAAAAAAAAAAACGAGAAAAATAGTTCGCAAACACACGCATGGTATTTGTACAAGAAACTCGCAAAGTGGCACGTAGTCAGCTTAGTAGAACTATGTAAGTTCGGTTAAAGAAACTATCGTCTTTGGCGGAAATGATTTCGGAACAAAATCCTTGAAGGTAACAACAAACTCAATATTACTTCCCGCTTCATTGGAGAGCTCAAGGCATATTATTTTCAGATGATTTGCTCTGAGAACGTTTTTTTTACCTCCTGAGATGATATACTCCTCAAGCTATACAAAGTCTCGGTAGGAACAAAAATTGGAGATCGATTCAAACATAAGTGGGGCCTTTGAATGGCAAACATAATCGATTTATGATACCATATATCGAAAGACAACTGGCAAAGAACTAGACCCTAAATTTCACCTACGATCGAGGATCGACACGGAACAGTCGGGATCCAAATCGTTTAACTAAAATTTCTTTAGCAGGAACTTTAACAGGAATCAAAGTTTTTCTCCATACTTTCCAGCAGTCCGAATTATGAAAATGGCACTAGAAAATTGTTCAACCTAAGCTCGCGAAAGCTCTTTTAACGTACCGGTGTGGTCATTGTGTGCTTCGATATTCGTTTATAACCAACAAAAATAGAAACTAAAAGAAGTACTGCTACGGAAGTACGCATTTTCGAGTACGTCCGTATTCAAGAGGCTTGCTAAATCGTCCTTAAAGTGGTTAAAGAGATCGTAGAAAATTTACCTGTGCATCAAGCACAGTTAAGGAATTAAGAAAGGAATTAAGGAAATTATGAAGAAAACTAATTGCCTTAACCTTAGATAGCTAGCAACGATATTACTATACAACCCATTTTGGTCGATAATTGCGTCTGTAAACAGCTCAATGGTATACTGAAAGGAAAGTTAGAGAGGCAAGAAATCGAGGTTCAATTGTTGATTTTTGTCGTTTTCCGAAACTTAATACCGGGTACGGCACTCGACCAATTAAAAAAGCCATAAATTCGGTTTGGAAAATTATTTTTATATATTTTAAAGTACAAAATGTGTGAAAATAATCATAAATTCAGGACCAATTCACTTTTGCTCGATATGACCACCTTTGCCTTAGCTATGGCCTTGAGACAGTCAAAAAACGAATCGCAAGCTGCCCGAATGTGACTTGTCAGTATTTTGGCCCACTCACGAACAATGGCTTACTTCAGTATCTCGAGACTGGTGTATTTTTTACTTCGGACCTTACTCTCAAAAATGGAGCCGAGAGAATAATCTATTGGATTCGCATCTGGTGAATTCGAGAGCCATTGTGTGGTCGTAATGAAGTTCGGAACGTTGTTTTTCAGCCATTCTCGGTTCACTCGCGCTTTGTGAGACGTGCAGAGTCTTGTTGAAACGTCCATGGTTCGCGACCGAAATATTTGTTTGCCAAAGACTTCAAAGCAGCCTCCAGAACACTTTCTCGATAATATGTCGCATTTACTTTGACGCCAGGGTCGAAAACAAGTGGAGAGATGTCACGGCCCAAACCATTATTTGCGGCGGGTGCTGCCTCCTGGTGGCCAACCGATGACTTAGATTCTCGTATGAACGATCGGTCAACTAAACTCTATCGTTTTGAGAGTTTACGAATTGCTCAATTGGAAAAATTTTTTCGTCAGAAAACACAATGTTCGGAATTTGACCGTTTTCGGCCAGGCGAAGCAACTGCTTCGGGGTGAGATCATGAGCCTTTTGGAACTTGTAAGGCTTGACCTTGAGCTCATTTTTCAATATGCGTCGGATGCTGCGGTCGGATATTTTCAAATCTTTAGCCATTTGATTGTCACTTCGTCGTGGATTGTAACGAGTGATGTTGCGATAAACAAAAACTTTATTCACATTAAGGTGTTTGAGCTAACGAACAATTGCTGGCTAAATATAAAGCAATCACACTACAACGTTTGAATTCCATCGCTGATCACTTTTTTTGCGTTCACTTTTGGCAAAACGCTTTTGGACACTTGCGAACAATACTACGAACTGTCATTCAGCACATTTATAAACAGCTGATTCCAGTACGACAGCTGAGGAAACGGTCTGAAAGTGGTACACTTCGAGTTCTGGACCCTGTAGTATATATTTAGGATGCGATAAAGGAATTCCTTATAAACGTTGTGGATCGACCCCACCTGGCTGGTATTACAAGTGAAGTACATAAGTGGTGGTTGAAGACGATAATTAACACTTCTCATACTATGGTTGGTTTACATTTCGGAAACTATGGCTTGAGAAGACCTGATCAAATTTGACCCGGACAGACCGAATTCAAAATATGTTTCAGTTGAGCTAATACATGCATCTTCCATACACTTGTTATAAGCCTTGCCTAGGCTAGACTTCAGTGCTTTCAGCGAATTTTGTTTTTTTCGGGTTCCACTCATTTTTAGGAAGGTCTAGCATTAACAGACTTCATAACCAAAATGTGTTGAGCCGATCCAGTGGCTATCTCTCAGATGCCATTACAAAGATTTTCCAGGACTGTTTCTTTAACTATTTAGAACATCGATCCATCATTAACAGCAGTGAATGAACGACTCGCATGAGACAATTTTCGATCACAATGCGACCTTCACTGAATGCTTTGACCCACTCAAATTGTTTGTTCGTGATAAACTAGACTCCCCAAAAAATGTCTGCAATGTTTGCTTCGAGTCCGTAACCGTGTTTTTGATTTAAATGAACTAGTCCGGGTCAAATCTGATTAAATTTCAAGCAAACACTTTGTTCCTTTTTAATTTAAATGAACTAGTTCGGATCAAATTTGATCATGTATCAAGCAAACACTTTGTTCATTTTTAACATAAATGAACTAGTCCGGGTCAAATTTGATCAGCTGATATGATAATAATAGTTATATTTTGAAATTGAGTATTTAGCAAAAACACATCGACAAATAAAATAAAATATGGTATAGTCTACTAACAAATATTAGCTTTCCATACAAATAGTTGTGAATTTTCGAAATCGCAAAAAAATCCAGTTCGAAAATGAAACCAAAAACCCAATTTCTTCGGTAACAATAACTCGATTGCGTTACAGCGCAAGCTCAAAGGAATTCTCTTGGCAATATTTGAAAATCGAGATCGTGTAAGAAAACACGAACGCCAGTCAACAAAGACACACACATACACACATATGCGCACTCACGCCTGGCCAATACGAAATGCGTGTGAACAACAGATTGTGAAAATGATGCATTCGCAATGCTTTTGGTGTTGCTGCCGCTGTTGGTGGTATTGGTGTTGCCGCTGCACACACACACGCACGCATACAGATCTCTTGGTACGAATGTGAAGCAAATGAACGGCAGAAATCAGAGCTATAAACATACGAACATACATACATACATATGTACAGCAGGCCAAGCGGCGGTGCAGGTGAAATATGAATGCAAGCACACACACACACACATACACAACTATATGTGTACATACTTACATAACTACGTAATTGTAAGATTGCACGCGTTGTTGCAGCTGTCTTGCTGCCGCAGCTGCTGTGTGACCTAAATACCTCAAAACAAGCAGAAGCCGCAGAATGAGGCGAACGCAAATCGAAACTTCAGCATCGGCATCGGCGTCGAGCGGCAACTGCAACTACAACAGCAACAACAAGAACACCAGGCAAAACAAATGCGCTTCGAACGCGTTGATATCGCTGTAAACATGCATGTGTGTATGTGTGTTGCATCGCAAATATACACATGTGTTTGTATGTATGTGCGCCTATTGGCCAAGTTGCGGCTGTTGCCATTACTGCTGCTGCAGCTGTTGTTGTTGCTGTTCTTGCAATGTTGGCAATGCGCGTTGCTGCGTCGCCGCTCGTCACAACGTGGTGCAACAACCGCATTCAATGTAAAAAAAGCTGCCGCCGCAGCTGTTGATGGCTATTTTTATACCCAATGCACAAGTGCCTAAGTGCTAGTGTAAAGTGTAAAGTTTTATTGAAGTTTTCGGTATCTCACAGAAGGGTTCAGCGAACTTGCCAAAATCTTATTTCATAAGTCGATTTTGCTCCGGGCAAATAACTTTCTTTAATATGGTTGAAAATGAGTGTGAAATGATTAGGACTGATCTTCGCCAGTTCCAAAGACTAACTGAAGCCCGATCTTTTCGCGCTTAATTTTCTTCCAAGGTGAAGGACTTTTTGCACACCCTCACGGATTTGACTGAGTGGATGGCAGGTCCGAATTCCTCCTAAGAAAACATTTTAGCAGTTCCAAATAAAGTTTCTTTTACTACGATTCGGTTCACAGTTGCCAGATCGTATCAAATTTCCACCAGGTCTTCTGAGACAGTTCGACCTTAATAAAAAACAAGAAAAAACTTTAACTTCAGCTGCACCTGCACCGAAGCTGATATACCCTTCACAGGTGCATTTCTTTTAGTAACTATATGTTCAGTTTATATGGAAGCTATATGCTATAGTAAGCCGATCTGAACAATTTTTTCGGAGATTATATTACTACCTTAATAATCTATGTCAAATTTCGTGAAGATACCACGTCAATTGCGAAAGTTTTCCATACAAGCCCTTGATTCCGATCGTTCAGTTTGTATGGAAGCTATATGCTATAGTAATCCGATCTGAACAATTTCTTCGGAGATTACATTGTTGTCTTCGAAAATAATTTCTACCAAATTTCATTACATACAAGATACATTGTCAAATGTGAAAGTTTTCCATACAAGCCCTTGATTCCGATCGTTTGTATGGCAGCTATATGTTATAGTGGTCCGATATCGGTAGTTCCGACAAATGAGCAGCTTCTTGAAAAGAAAATGACGTTTGCAAAATTTCAAAACGATAACTTTAAAACTGAGGGACTAGTTCGTATATATACCCTCGGACAGACAGACAGACGGACATGGCTAAATCGACTCAGCTCGACATACTGATCATTTGTATATATACTTTGTAGGGTCTCCGACGCTTCCTTCTGGGTGTTACAAACTTCGTGACAAACTGAATATACCCTGTTCAGGGTATAAAAACGGCTGCAGCGCAGCTATAATACCCTTTACACATGCATTCCTTAGACCATATAATGTATCACAAATTTCGTGAAGATACCTTGCCAACTAAAAATTTTTCTTTACAAGGCTTTGAGAGAACAATTTATATGCCAAATATATTCTACCAAATAGTGAACAGATATCGGAGGTTCCGACAAATGAACAGCTTCTTGGGCAGAAAAAGACGTATGCAAAATTGTATATCAATATCTCAAGGAACTAATTCGCGTATATACAAACGAACAGATAGACATGGCTAAACGTCTCAGCTCGTCTAATCATTCCTATTTATATTTGAAAGGGTCCCAACGTATTCTTTTAGCTTTTACAAATTTCGTGGAAACCTTGATTGCCATGTTGAAGGTATAATTTTAATAATAATACGGTAAACGGTTAAGAAATCTAATTTAACTAAAGTCAGATTACTACTCATGTAGCATATAATGGCAGAAACCTACTTACTTTTCCATCGATATCCTATTTGGACATATGCTTACTGGAAGGTACACAACCACAGTCACTATTTAAAAAATAAGTCAAGTCCCTTTGCATCTTTCTACTTATTCCAATATTGTTTTTTTGGCGTCCTTCGTAAGACTACTACTATTTTTTCGGTTCTAACGAAAAAAGTTGGAAGTGATGACACTAATCTTACCAATGTTTTATGAAGATATCTATCCAAACATCATTTCACTTATTGAAATAAGAAAATATTTTCCTTTGTAGTAAAGAATATTCAGTAAAATAATGATGTTTTACGCTTACGCGGTTATAGCTGAGTTTACAACCCGGTCTTTTCAACGAAGTGGAGGTCATTCTCTTTTCTGCTTCCTCCGGCGTGTACGGTGTCGAACACTCTCAGAGCTGGAGTGTTTTCATCCTTTCGGACGACATGACCTAGCCATCGTAGCCGCTGTCTCTTAATTTGCTGACAATATCATTGTCATCTAATATCTCGTACAACTCATCCTTCCATGGACTGCAGTATTCGCCCTTGCCAATGCAAAAAGGACCATAAATCTTCCTCAGAACCTTTCTCTCGACAACTCGTAACACCGACTCATCATATGCTGTCCTCGTTCATGCCTCTGCACCATTTAGCAGGACAGCAATAATGAGTGACTTGTAGAGTTTGGTGTTTGTTCGTCGACAGAAGACTTTACTTCTCAATTACTACTCCTACTCAGTCAGTTCTTGTTGGCAAGAGTTATTCAGCGTTTTATTTCGAGACTGACGTTGTTTCCTGGTGTTAAAGCTGGTTCTAAGATAGATGAAATCATCTACGACTTCAAAGTTATGACCGTCAACAGGGACTTGGGAGTCAAGTAGCGCATGCGACGACTGTTTGTTTGATGACAGGAGATATTTTGTCTTGGCCTCGTTCATTGCCAGACCCAATCGCTTTGCTTCTTTGTCCACTCTGTTGAAAACAGAACTAACGGCGCGGTTTGTTGTGGCCAATGGTATCAATATCGTCGGTGTAGGCCAACAGTTGTACATTCTTATAAAGGATTGTGCCTTCTCGACTCAGCTCTGCAGCACGAATTATTTTCTCCAAGAATAGATTGAAAAAGTCGCATGATAGGGAGTCGCCTTTTCTGAAACCTCGTTTGGGATTGAACGGCTTAGAGAGGTTCTTCCCGAACTGACCGAACTTTTGGTATTTCTGAACGTCAGTTTAACTTTGTATTTCAAAGTGAGACGTGGGTAGTCTCGGAGTACTATTATCGCCCCATTCGAATAATGTAATTTTGAATGTTTTCTCTTTTTGTCTTAACTATAATAATTTTGAAGCTTCAGTAAACATCTATTCGCATTCTATGTAAACTAGTTTTTGAACTAGTTTCCCTTGAACCATTTGCATTAAACGCCTGATTCAGAACTTCAACACCTTCTAACAGGGTGTCCGAATTGCATTCACCGCCCCCCCGCAATCAATTCTCGCCAAGCCACAGCCGCATTTGCTTGCATACATATGTATGTACATACAGACAGGGTCTACGATATTTATACACCAAAGCATTCATTGTGAAGTTTGCCTAGAATAATTGATGAAGTGTTGCTGCCATCGCGGCGTTTACTAGGCAGCCACGCATATGTGCGTATGTATGTGTGCAGTGCTTCTTCTTTGCTGCCATAAGTATTTTGTAATTTCATTGTTGTTGTTGTTGCTGTGCTTGTGTTGCCATTGCATTGGTATTTGCACGCAATTGCAAGTCCATTGGCTTCCATGAACCGGGCGACGGTCATTGCACCAACGCATTTCCAAATCGCTTATGGTCGTGCGTTAACTATTCTCCTCAATCGTGCTTGTCGCCGACGTCGCCGTTAACTATGCAAATTGTTGTTGTTTGACTAGCAGTGCTTAGACATGCATATGCAAATAGATATAATATAGATACATATGTATGTATGTATGAATGTACTGCGAGTTAATTGCTTATATCGAGGAAAGGTGTTGGTGCTGAGGATGCTCGAGCAGGTGATTCGGTAAACAAATAATTTACTAATTTAAAATTTTTTATTTTATAAAATTCAAAATCTCAAACTGCGTGGAAGAATTTTGAGACAGACGATTCTTGGAATTCATATCGAGAATAGTCTGCAGAGCCTTCTGCAAATTAGATAAAATATTTTAATGGCAGATTAAAGAAGTCACTACTAACAAATTGTGAGAAAAACCATTAATCAGTAAGTAAAATTTTAAAAAATATTTCAGAGTAAAAACATACTGTCGGTTCGTGTGACAACCGAGAAAAGTAAACTGAAGAATTTTTGAGATTATTTTTGGGAAATATGTATATTCGGTGATCGGCGGTTATTTATCTTCATTGCAAAACCTATTTGCAGCAACTTTTTAGGTTGGATTTACTAAGCTGGCATTGATGAGGATATATTTTTAAGACGTAAAAGATATAACAGCTATCCTTGGTTCATCGATAAGCTCCAACTAGCTATGACAAGTTCGAAAACAAATTGTAAGTAACATTTAGAGGACCACACGACCACCTTTTGGCACTACAGCTTTTTTGTGCTCTGGCCTGCTACACGCATGACCTCCTGATATCTCAGGTACACTATGAGATAGTAATTTTGTTTACAAAGCTTTTTTATGGCTTTCTCCAATTTGTGGATTTAGCTTGATTTTGGTCTTCCCTTTACCTTAGTGTTGTACTCTTAAGATTCAAGAATTTTCTTATTTTATTTATATATTTTAATTATATTATTATAAAATGGTCTAAGCATCTTACTCATTGCGCTTTGATAAAGCGTATAATTTCATAATTTCATTTCGATTTTCATAATTTGATCGAACGCATTGTTTCTCCTTAAGCACCACTCACCATTATCTTTGACTGTTCCCAAAACTTTTTCTTAATTTTTTTTTGTCGAACGCTTGCAGTTTGGCTTTGTTCTTTCTAAGCAGAGTCCATGATGACTCGGGATATGATAAAACTGGTCGAACAATTGTTTTGTAAATTGTGATCCAAATAGAGGTACTATTTTCAAAAGCCTTTTTGGACAGATCAGTCTTGAGTCGTGTCAAGCTGCCATGTTATTGTTGTTCAGTATTGTTTGATATCTCACCATGGAAAGGTGAACAACATTTACAAAACATTCAACTTTATTACGAGAATTCTGTAAAGAGTGTGTTTCGCACGCTTCGCCCAACTTATGATCAACATAATTGGCCTACTGTGCGTACTATGTGCAACACCATCCCCATCCTCAGACGCAACATTCATTATTGGATAATATTTGACCGACGAGACCGCATCCAGCACGAAGAAAATATAGTAATATGGATAGTCGATTCGGCGCCGTTCGCAGCAACTCGCACTGACGTATGGAACGACTTGGCGCTTACGTCGAGATCTTAAATTGAAAGCGTACAAAATATAGCTTTCACAAGAACTGAAGCTGCCCGACCTTCCCAAGTGACATCGCTTCGTTCTATGAACTCTTGAAAAGTTCCAAGAAAATCCGACTTTTTCGAGCCACATTTTGTTCAGCGATGAGTGCCATTTCTGGCTCGTGGGTATGTAAACAAGCAAAATTACCGCATTTAGGACGAAGAGCAACCTAAAGAGATTCAAAAGCTGCCATTTCAACCGGAAAAACAACGGTTTGGTGTGGTTTATGGATCTGTGGAATAATCGGTTCATATTTCTTTCAAAATGATACCGATGAGAACGTAACCGGCAATTGCGACCGTTACCGTGATTGTTTGATATGATAAAGCTCGTGATATCGGCTACATTTGGTTTCAGCAAGGCATCAACCAATTGATTTTAGGCCGATCGATTGGTCGCCGAGATCGTGTGATATCACATCGTTAGACTTTTTCCTGTGGGCACATGTAAAATATAAAGTTTATGCGGACAAGCCCGCTTCGATTCAGGCCTTGGAGTAAAACATCACGCGTGTCATTCGCTAGTTCCCAGTCGAAATGCTCGCACGAGTTGTCGAAAATTGAACTCAACGGATGGACTATCCGATACGTAGCCGCGGCCATCATTGGATAGAGAGAATCTTCAAGAATAAATGCTATATAATGTTTTTTCGAATTATAATAAGCATTCTCCAATATATTTGAAGTTTCTGTGTTTGTTCTTAAAAAAAATAGGGAACCTCGAAATGGATCACCCTTTAGTTGCCTTACTAACCGACCAATCACAATCCGAATGAACATCTTTTCATTTTTTTTGCTATAAAACATGCACCTGTGAAGGGTATTACAGCTTCGGTCAGCAGAAGTTAATGTTTTTTCTTGTTTTTCTTTTAATTAAGTATTCATTGTGTACAAAAATAAACGATGGCACACACTGTACATATATACATATGTATATAGACATACATACATATGTTTGTATGTTAGAGCATAGCACAGCATGAGATCTACTATTACTAAATCCTATTTGTTATTTGTTTGCCTTTCCACTTGAATCACACAAAGCTTTTTGCCACCGTGACTGCATCATGCCACAATCACCACATTACGCATGCATTGAATGATTGCAACAGTGAAGCGCATTGCATACAACGGCGCTGATTTTCATTTATTTTGCGTTGTCATTGTTGCTGCTGTTGTTGTAGTGGCTTTATGTTTTTGTGCTGCTCACTTTACACACTTTGATTGACATCACTGACTTAGCATAGAATCTACGCATTAAAATACAATGCAAACAATCGGTTGCATATGCCACACAATATTATTATTACTACACATATGTATGTATGTATGTAGTTGTTGTTAATGTTGGCGCATTGCGCATTGCAAAGCTATGTTGCAATATATGAGTATTTCTCTGTGTGTGTGTGTGTGCGCGCGGCGTCCTCACTGCCTAATTAGCACGCATCACATCGCATTACCGACGCAGCGTTGCAAAAATTCACACCAATCAAAGCGATAACTGCAGCGCCAACAATAACAACAACAACACCAGTAGCAGCGGCGGCAGTAAGCAATTGCCTATTGACGATGTGCAATTTGCGAGCGCTACAAATGAGCGTTCACGCCATTGAGGTGTTGTTGTTGCGCGTCATATTGTTGCTAATTTTGTTTGATTTTTGTTGTTTTTGTTTTTTTTGTTTTTTTTTTCAGTTTGGTGGCAATAGTAACAACGACCGCTTCGCTGGGTTCATTGCTATGCAAAGAATAGCAGCGGCATGAAAAATCACAGAATGTTGCAAGCGCGAGGCGGCGGCGACGTCGGTGGTGGCGACACCGGCTTATGCATATGGATGACGCGCCTCCTGCTTGGCGTCATGCTGTGAATAAGCGTTTTCGCTTTTGTTGCTAATTTAGTGCGAAATGCTTATTGCTTTATTTTGCCAGCGCGTGTGTGTGTGTGTGTGTGGCGCGTTGCTATGTGCCTGTGTTTGTGCGTGCAATTTGCACTTTTAAGCATCAATTGCAACATTTTCGTACGAAATGCGTCATCGTCAGTCCAAAAATACAATGCGCGCACCGCTGCGCCCCGCCTCGCTGCGTTTGAGCTGCAGTCAGACACACACAGACACACCTACATGTGTAGTACATAATTTACTTAAATATACATACATACATATGTGTATACATAATTGTATTATTCAATATTAATTCACACTCAGCTGTTTACCTTTTAGCTTCCCTGCAGCAACAACTCAACGCAACAGCGCAGCAACAACCAAACAACAACAACATTAATACACAATACCACCAACTTGTAACTTTCAAAGTTCACAATAATAATTATTATTTTATTTTTGTGACTGCGCGGCTCTTTATCTGTCTGATGGCAATGGCCGCCTTATTGTTTGCCGAAATTGTTTTCGGTCGAAAATAATTTTGCCCGCAAAAGAGTACAAAAATTGCATTTCTGCGGACCTTGAAATTGCGTTGCGCCATCGACACCAAAAAACCGCGTGTACCAAAATCAACAATCTCTGCGCGCCCTTGCAGCGCCACCGCCGTCTTCATCGCCTCCATCGCAATCGTTGCCGCTCAGCACGCTGCGCTCTTCGATCGGCCACGCACTCAACGTGTCATTGCTCCCGTGTCGAGCGAGTGCGAATTGATTCCATGAATGTTGCAATTGCTTTGCCGAAGAATTGCTTTTGTTGACGACGCTCCGGCGTTGATGTTGATGGAGGAGGCGGCGGCGACGGCGCAGCGGTTGCCAGTCTCTTAGCAGTCAGTCATTGCTGATGACGGCAACGAAGACTGCGACGAATGACTCATTAAGCTTAAGGCGGCAGTTATATATGAGGACTGGAGTGTTGTTGTTGCTGTGTTTTTGCTTTATTTTCGCAAACTCTTCAAATACAATAAAGTGCGGACGGCAAGTCATACGAGGCGTTTGAAAACGCTTCCATTTAGTTAGCACTTCCGCTCTCTTTGTACCGCTAATGCTGGAAGTCTATATTGGGATGAGTAAAAATGGAATTACTGTTGTTAAATTTTCGGAATTAATGTGAAGCAGTTTTGAATTCCCGAAATGTTTTGGGATTGATTCAGTTATCCGATCGATAAAAGTAGTAAACATGTATTTTATATAATTTAATATATGGACCGACTTATATAGTTTGGTGAAATCTGAATGTTAGATCTGAAATAAGAAAATTTCGGGATCCCGCTTTTTCGGTTTTTCGTGAATCAAGAAAACTTATTTATCAAAAAATTGTAATAAACTTGAATTATCGATATTCAGCAAAGACATTTCTTTTCGGGTCTTAGTTATGCAATATAAATTCTATATAAAGGGTGATCCAATTCGAGGCTCCCTACTTTTTTAAAGAAAAAACACAGAAACTTCCAATTTTATAGGGAATGTTTATTATGTGATGTTTTGCTCCAACGCCTGAGTCGAAGCGGGATTGTCCGCATAGACTTCAAACTTTACATATCTAACTGTGTGATATCTCATGATCTTCAATCAATCGATCAACCTAAAACGTGAAATTATCTGCTCACCGAAGTGTTCTCTCAATAAATAACACTAAACCGTTATTTTTTCTATATGAAATGGCAGTTCTTGAATCTCTTCAGGTTGCTTTTCGACCCGAATTCGAAAATATTGCTTGTTTACATAACCATTGAGCTCAGAAATGGGCTGTACAAAATTTAGTTCGAGAACGTCGGATCTTCTTGGAACCGCTTTAATAGCGCTTGGGAAGATCGAGCGGCTTCAGTTCTTGCACAAACTGTATTTTGTACACTTTCAATTTAAGATCTCGGCGTAAAATGTGCCGAGTCGTACCATACGTCAGTCCGAGCTGCAGCGAATTGCGCCAAATCGACTCCGCACGGTCTTCATGGACACTACGGCTGCTATATTTTCTTCACTGCGTGCTGGACGCAACTCATTCGATCGAATATTATTCAATAAAAAATAATAAGTCTCAAGATAGGTGATGGTTTTGCGAATAGTACGCTCAGTAGACCGATTATGTTGACCGTAAATTGAACGAAGACGCGAAATTATACGGGGCTCAAAGAGTTGTCCAATTGAAATTAGTTGATATCTGTAAGTTTATTTAAATTCCGCATTTTCGGGATTAAAGTCGGATCATTTCGGGATCTCTCGTTAGATTTGCTCAGCAATCCAAAAATCGTATCTCGTATAAAATTATAGAACGAATCGCTGCAGTCTTAAATTCAATGTAGTATCTAGAGAGTTTCGTATTTCGGGGATTTAGGTAAACCAATTTTGGGATCCCGCAAATCATAAGTATTAAGTGAATTTTGTCCTTAAACTCTTACGATCCTCCCACCATACAGTATCTGCAGTTTTGAAAATATATGAAAATTATATTATAAAGCTATCAATGAGCCATGGGGTTTCAGAACTAATTTTGATCTGAACAATTTTGGGATCCAGACAAATTTCTAAACTATGAAAATAGATGGTTGGCGCCACTAAGCCATCATTAGCCTGATTATGCTCCCGGGTGATAACTAATTTAAGCGTTTTCCAGCAACTCAGTTGATTTGGTAAAAAAAACCTGATTCTTTTCCACCCCAGTTACCGAATGACTCTTAAGTTGGAGTATTGTGAGCCATGGGATATGTCCATTCTCATTTGGCTCCATCCATTGCATGGAAAATGCTCCAGCGTCTCATCATGCTCTGCATTCCGCTGAATCAACTTTACCTAATTTCTGAAGATGGGATCTTAAGAGTAAGTGCCATATGATGACGCCTACAATATTGTTAAGCTCTCTTTTGTCTAGAAGTAAGAGCTTTTTTGTCTATTCACCAGCAAAACTATCCCCAGTAACTTTATGGTAGCCCTGTGTTGCTTGTGTTCCAAGGCCTGAGGACTTCCTCTAGTGAAAATAGATAACAAGAAGTTTGTAGTGCGAATTGGTCGAATACGATTACCAGGGCCTATTCGTCAGTGAATTTCATAACATAATTATTTCAATTTCTTTATAATAACAAATGATTTGTAGGGTGAAGTGATGTTGAGATATGCGGTATTTTTATGCATCTATGGATATAGATATGTACCTAAGCTAACATGACTGAACTGAGACTTATTTCGATATCTAAATCTCTTATTCTTCCAATTTTTCTATATAGTAAAAGTTCCATCGAATATAATTTTCGAACGTCTCGGCTCTATAAATTCAAGATCTCCTTGGTCGTGCCCACCTGTGAAAAGACCATTCTAATCCCAACAGAAATGTCAATCAAAAGAATCAGCTTTATATGACTCCGGTTGGTAATTTTTTTCATTAACCGATAGATTTAGATAGTTGGACTCCCTTTATACAAGCATGTGCAATGTAGTAGATCTATATTCGTCTATATTATTTTCCACGATTTGTAGTAGTGGGATGCTAGCAGTAAGACTGACTTTATATTATTTTTCTCAGAGCCTGAAATACTTTGGTGATTTACTGTGGTGAGCTGGGGAACTGAGCGAATACATAATACAATCGGTGGCTTGACATTGCTCGTTGAGGGTCTACAGTCATAAGGGCAAAGGTACACAGACACTTGAAAGACTTCCAGAAGAGGAACTAAAGGGGTCTACTTCTTATTTATAGTCGTAGACACCAGTCGTTCTTCCCTTTCTCTCATTGGCGCCAATTGGAGATTCCAAGTTCAGCCAGATCCTTCTCCACCTGGTCTTTCCAACGGTGTGGAGGTTTTCCTCTTTCTCCGCTTCTCTCGGCGAGTACTGAGTCGAATATTCTCAGAGCTGGAGTGCTTTCATCCATTCGGACCACAAGACCTAGCCAGCGTAGCTGCTGTATCTTAATTCACTGAACTATGTCAATGTCGTCGTATATCTTATATAGCTCATCGTTCCATCGACTGCGGTATTCGCCGTTGCCAATGCATTAAGGGCCATAAATCTTCCGCAGAATCTTTCTCTCGAAAACTCGTAACGTCGACTCATAGTCCATACCTATGCATTATATAGTGGGACGGGGATTGTGAGTGACTTGCTTGTGGAGTTTGGTCTTTTGTTCGTCGAGAGAGGACTTCACTAAAGAAGTCGCTAGACCTAAATCTACACACCAGTAAATTCCGAAGCCATGAATACAAATCAACCTTTCACATACACGAAAGTGGATTTCCACCCACGACCTGTCGAAAGCTCTTACGTATTCAAAGCACTTGCCTAATGCAACCAAGAAAAAATTCACGCATAGTAATAAAGCACCACATCGATGTAATTCCCCTAATACAACTTAATGTGGCAATCAAATCAAATCTCCGTGGGGAAAAGGGAAATCATGAGCATTCGCTAAGAAGACGCATGGCTTGAAAAGTAACTCTGCTCAAGACGCTGCTGGCAACTGCTGTTGTAGTTGTTGGTTTATCAACTCTACCGGGTTGTTGTTACAATTGCCGTTACTGCGGCTAGAACACTCGTTCGTATGTCAATCTGTCTGTCCGTATGGTTACTGAAGCAACTGGTGGATAAATAAGAGAGAAAACAGATACTTGTTGGCGGTTTTATTGTTGTTGTTGTTGCAAGTAACCGCAAAAGAAAAGCGAACTTCACCAAGAATGTTGTTATCACTTCAAGTTGTCGTTGTCGTTGCCGTTGTTGCTGTTGTTGCTTGCGTTGCGTTGGGTGATCTTATTTTTATTGCCGCCATTTCAATTGACTGAGGTTTGCTCATCTCGAAGCTCCAACTGCTTTTCATACGCAATAATTGCAACGCTGCTGCTGCAAGCCGAGTTCATTGCACTCGTCGTCTCCATAGCGAGTACGTCGCTGTCGATAGCAACAACGGCAGCAGCAGCAGACCCAGCAGAAATTGCAATCCATATCAAAGCAACAGTCAGTCAACAGTCAACTAGCGGCAACAGAATAAAGTAACTGTAACTGAGAAGAAAAAACAACTAAAATCATTGACTTTTGCAGACATTTGCGCTCGAGAAGAAGAAAATAGAAAATAAAAGAGGAAAAAGTATCTTGAATCGGACAAAGAATAAACGGTAAACTGCAATACTTTGGTGTGAGGCAGAGTGAGTGAGAGAGATAGAGAGCGAACACGAAAGGGATAGAATGTTGGAGTGGAGAAAGGCACATTCTAGAGCTAATGAAAGGCGGAAGGCAATTAAGTATTACAGGAGGTGAAGTCAAATGCCAAGGGAGATGATTAGAAAGATATGTGTATGCATGTGAGTGTGTGTGTGTTTCTCTACCTAGCGATGGAATGTGGAGAAGCCGAAGCGAAAAATGAAAAAATTGCATGACTTTACCTTAAAAAAGCGGCTCAGAGCTGGTTTAGCTACGCGTGTATGTAGGAAGTAAATTCCTAACTCTAAATGTGTGTATCCATGTACCACAAATGTAGGTATGAAACTTCAATATACGTACATTTATACAAACATATAGACACACAAGCACCGTTGAAAACTGTTGCAGTTACAGTTAACGTTGTTTTCTTCGTTCTCATTCTTATAGCGTCTTCTATCGAGTAGTGAAAGTTTTTGTTGCAACAAGATTTCTTCTAGTCTGAGAATATAATCATTAACAGGTTCTGTCTAATCCGTGTTCATAAGTTATTAATATTTAATTTGAAGATTTTAGTTTAGATTTCAGAGGGGATGTTTTAAATACAATATATTATACTCAAAAGTTCCTAAGCAATTATTTATAATCAACCTTTTTCAGCATTTTATTCATAGACCAAAAAAGTTATGTAATTCTTAGCTTGTTTATACAATATTTTTTATATAGCAGCTCCTTAGTTGAGCAAGAAACAAAATACTTTGGGCTGTTTCATTGGATTCTTTAATATTTTTAAAGCAGCTTTGAATGCATTCCCACTATAGTAGATTGCCGTTAAAATATGTTGGAGGTTTGGAAAATATTGCACTGAATTTTGAAAGAGGAGAAATACGAGATTAAGTAATATCAAACTATTAGCTATTGCAAGATCTTTCTGACCCAAAAGATATTGAAATAAATCTAGCTAGCTTTACGCCGTCAGCAGTATTATTTGTAAGAGTTCTATGTAGCCATAACTTCTCAATATTTTCTTTCCACTTTCCACTTTTACTCAAGGCTAAAACTCCTCCGGATACCACAACAAAAAATTTCCCGAGAGCTTGTCGACATATTATATAAAGTAGACAACTAACCAGATTTATGTATGTATGTATGATAGGCTCAAAGCGCTTCTATTTATGTGAATATTTATACCCTGAACAGAGTATATTAAGTTTGTCACGAAGTTTGTAACGCCCAGAAGGAAGCGTCGGAGACCCTATAAGGTATACTATATATATAAATGATCAGTATGTTGAGCTGAGTCGATTTATTCATGTCCGTGTGTCTGCCTGTCCGTCCATCTGTATATATACGAACTAGTCTCTCAGTTTTTAAGATATCCAACATGGTGTTACTTCGGACTGAGTAGGCAATTGAAAAGTAAAGTCCTCTCTCGACGAACAAAAGCTAAACTCTATATGTCGCTCATAATTCCCGTCGGGGAAGCAGAGGAAGAGGAAGACCACCACTACGTTGGAAGGACCAAGTGGAGAAGGACCTGGCTTCGCTTGGAATATCCAATTGGCGCCACGTAGCGAAAAGAAGAAACGACTGGCGCGCTGTTGTTAACTCGGCTATAATCGCGTAAGCGGTGTCTACGCCAATTAAGAAGAAGAAGAACTGTAAGGCCGGTATTATACTGAACTTATATCCATGACCTAGTTGTCTATTAGTATCTATATTTATAACGTCTATGCTTCTAATCAGCCGCGGAGGCGAATATATCTTAATCGAAGTAGGATTTTTTTATAAAGTGCTTCGAAGAAGTTGGTTATTGTCTATTACAGTTTGTGATCCATAATGTTTAAGGGCCTGTTGAGACCTATTGCAGCCATTTTTACCATTTTCAGGATCCTATATCATTTTCTAAATTTGGTGAACTAATTAAATTGGAACTGGAAGTTATAAAAAGCTTTTGGTTTACTCGAATATAATCGCTTGTTCATATATATAATGAAAATGACCCAACTAAGTTTCGTTAACTATTTTACTGGTTGGTATTTGCCTTGAGAATGGCTTTGTGCTCGTTTTCATATTACAAGTCTATTAGAGAGAATTACAGCTAAGTCTTGAAAGCTTCTATTAAAGCTTACTTAAGTAAGTGAGAAATATTTTCAATTAAAAAAAGCTCTTCACTAGTATACTCTTATTCCCACCCGAAATATGTCGATTAAATTTTCTACATCATTGTTGTTATTTTATTTACGATTTCTACATTGAACTAGCGCCAAAAGCTACTTAAAAAGCCAACACCCATTTAATTAAATCCAAACTTCTGCATGTGCGGTCTGAAATGAAAATAATTGACTTCAATAGATGAGACCAATCAATTCCCCCCACCGCCAAACGTTGCCCATTTTCTTTAATTTACCGATCAATTCTTGCCACTGCGACAAGTGTTGGCAATTGCCCAAAGTTGGCTTAAGCAATGACCATTGCACAGTTAAAAGAAAAGGCAATTTCCGCTTAATGTCTTGTTGTAGTTGCTGTTAGTTTTTGCTTACCACAAAGGCATTGCAACAGCAAAAAATGCAGCGGCGTTGATTGTGGCAACGTTGCATGTAATCCCGGAAGACGCTTTTCAACGCTTGGCAGCTTGGCAGCGTTGCTTTTCCTGCACAGCGTGTAATAGTTAGTATGGCGCTGTTGTTGTTGTAACCATTTACTTTCATAACTGCTGTGGTTGGCTGGTTGGTTGGCTTTCTGGCTTTCTGTGACTTGCGGCAACGCAGCGCTGAATTTAATTTTCATTTCATTGTGGCAGCGAAGTTTTCCTACTTCTTCTTCTGCTGTTGCCGCTGCCACTGCTGCTGCTGCTGCTGCTGCTGCTGCTGCTGCTTCATCCTCGTCTGCTTTTTATTCGCTTCGCTTTCTGGCCATTAGCCGCTGCTGTGGCATATAAAAAGCGAAATTTTCTGCTTGCTATATTAGCTAACGTGACAACAACAACAACAACAACAACAATAAATAACTGGTACTTTTTGCAGTAAGTTGCATGTTGGCAACAAGTTGTGGCAGCTGTTTCGCTGGCATGGCTGAGTGTCTTCGCTTTTGCATTTTTGTGGCAGCAACCGCGTGCACATACTATACATACATATGTGTGAGTGTTGGTGTGTAATAGTGACGACTAAGCTGGAACTTAGTGATTTTGGCACATGCTTCCCGGTTGCGTGTCGCGGTTGTGCCACGCACATTGCAAAGTGAAAGGTATATGTATGTATATAAGAAATATATATGTATATGTATGTATATACAATATTAGGTGTCATACTACTGTGGGAAAAAAATAGTAAGACTTTTTATTTTAAATTTCGCGCAAAAATCCATTCTTCGAAATTTGTTTCTAAGTTGGTATGACTGTCAGTGACATCACTGCCAAATGTGGCACCAAAATAATCATTAAAGTTTAGTATACGCTTGTCATTCTGAAATATATAAAGTGCAGCGTCGCGTTAAAAGCATTGTTTTCCGACTACCAGAATTTCATGAAACATGTTATGATGAGTACTAGATCTATGCTCACGACCCGGAAACAGGCGATCAATCGGCCGAATATCGCGACAAAAGTGAACCGAAGCCGAAATACTAGAAATCAAGTTTATGTCGATTGATTCTTTGTGAGGTTTTCCTCAAATTTTCAACCAAATTCGTCTCATTAGCTTCGTGTGATTTCTTACTATTCAGCAAACTCAAGCGATCGCTTCGGGGAAACCGTTTTTGAGTCAATTGAAGACATTAAACGTGAATCGCTACTCGCTTTGAAGGCTATTCCGGAAATTGACTATAACAACTCTCCCGAGGAATGAAAAAAACGTTGACACAAGTGTATATGCACAAAGTCTCACGAGTACTATTTTTTGCTCATAGTAGTATATGAAAACTTTCGCATGTTGTCACTAGCGTTATACAGGGTGGGCCATATAAAATTTTAAATTTAAGAAGTCAATAAAAAAAAAGCGGCGTGATATTTTTCAAAGGTCTAATATTTATTTGAAAGGTTATTTTATGAAGTTTATTTGTGGAAAACAATTTCGGACAAGTGACCACCACGGCTGAGCTTACAGTAGCTTATCCGATCCACCCAATTTTGGAGCACTTTCTCGATGGTTTCAGGCCTTATGGCAGCTACAGCAGCTTGAATCTCGTGCTATAGGTCTTGAATTGTTTCTGTATGGTTGGCGTGACATTTATCTTTAACAGCTCCCCACAGAAAATGGTCCAACGTAGTTAAATCGCAGCTTCTGGGAGGCCAATTCACATCACCTCTTTTGCTGATTATGCGATTTTCGAAGATAGGGCGTAAAAGATTGAGTGTAGCGTTTGCTGTATGGCACGTAGCGCCGTCCTGCTGGAACCAAATGTTGTCCAAGTCTACCTCTTCAATTTGCTGGAAGAAAAATTCGGTTAACATTGCGCGATATCGCTCACCATTGATGGTTACGGCGGTTCCCTTTTCATTTTCGAAGAAAAATGGGCCGATGATTCCACCAGACCAAAATCCGCACAGTCGCAATATTTTCGGTTGAACGCGCGGTAAATGAACGCTGACGTTTTGGTTTATCCACGAACGAGCCAGTTTCACGCACACGCTTGTTGCACAAATTGAACTGATGGCACTTTTTGTCTGTCCTTTGTTTTTTTTTTTACCAAATTTCTCACAGTTTGGGTTGAAGACTCACCACTTTGGGAAAAAGTTTTCAATATTTCCCAGTTTTCTTCTAGTGAATAGCGACCCATTTCGTAAATTTTAGACTTTTTACTGAATATTTGTCACTTTCCGAATGGTATTGACGTTTCCAATGTCGAAATATAGATAATTCAAATTTAAAACGTTAGATGGCCCACCCGTTATTTTCATGCCAAAAATTTTTTAAAAATGTATCGTCCTATAAAAAATGGCTATATTGTTGTAGAGAATGAAAAGGTCTATTACTGTACAATTTTGTCCCATAACGTCGAAATTTATGTGAAAAATTCAAATAATCAAGTTCATGGATTTTTTATTTATATCTTGTAAAAAAAATTGTGGCAACTTACCTATGTGTTCAAAAACATTGTATTTTTTCTTAATTTAAAATATTTATTTTTTCTCCTAATATAGAGGTAATATCTAATTTACTATCGAATACTTTCAAGTCAAAATATTATTCTTTTTAAGTAAGTAAGCTTTATGTTGTTGGAAGTATCTACTTTCTGTTGGTACATATGAAACATATAAACAATACTCATGTAAATTTGTTTAGAAAAAGCAAACACAAATTACCCTGGTTTACTTTGGGAGTATGTAAAGTGAGAGGAATCTAATCTCTGAACAGGATATTTTTGCGTTTTCTGAGCAAATTTACCACAATTTACCACGAAGTTTGTAAGACCCAGAAAGAAGCGTCGTAGACCCTGTAAATCGTTAGTTATGACCGTGTCTATACATACACGACTAATCCCTTATATTTTTAAATATCCATCGGAGATTTTTTACACATTACTTTGTCTCCAAGAAGTTCCTTATTTGTCGGAATCACCTATATTGGACTACTTGCCATATAAGCTGACCGTTTCAAAGACCGATAACTAGAAATATTCACGAAATTCGCATCGATTATTGTCCAAGGCAAATCTACACTTTGTTGTGACATCGGAGGGTATCATAGCTATGTTTTGGTCCACTTTGATGCAACAACGCGCGTACCGATTGATTGAAATTTCCATCGATTGAACCTCTTTTTTGTATGTAAGTTCATCAATAACCTTAAATAATTTTTCTCGATTTTCCTGCCTAAATCTAAATCAATTTAAGGAGCGAATTCTTTAATAATTCTTGTTAGGAGAACTCAAGGTTTATTTTATATTGAACAAAATAATAAGTGAAATGTCGAACATTTTGGCTTTACTATTTCAGAAATTTTATGATATTTAATGTTTAAAATGAGTTTTAGATTATGCTATCCGTGCAGTATTGCACCGTTTTCTCCAACATTGTCTGTCCCATCCCCGAATACTGATCCGTAATGTAGTCTAACCAAGTTCAATCTATGAGCTAAGTGGTTGATTGACAGTCGATTATTTCCTAATACGATTCGGTCTTCAAAAGTTCCTGGCACTAAAGAGTTGGTTTGACGAACCTTGCTAATGGATTTCTCTAAAATAGGATCCGTTTTGAGGTTGACAACCTGAAAGACGGGAATGATTTGCCTGTAGCGCTTATAATCGACATCAACGTTAGTTTCATCAAATTATTAGGTCTACAACTTTGCTTCCGCCGTTTTCCAATAGATGTTTCTAGGGTCAAGCACTGGTCGATTAAATCGTTTTATATCGATATTGGACATTTGTGTCAACATTAACCCAACAAAATATTTGTAGAGATCTGTTTGCATCCCAAACTTATTCTCAACTGAAAATGTCACTTTTTGAGCCGAATTCTCGACATTTGCGGGAAAGTTTACTTTTTTAATTCCAAGAAAAGTGCGGCTGAGGCTGACACATACATAGATAATACTATTACTCTACTACTACCATCTATATGATTTCTATTAGGTATTAAAATTTTTGTAAAGCAACTTGTGTTAGTTTACAAAAAAATGGATCATAAAGCATTTCGTATGTTAATTAAGCATTGCTTTTTGAGGGAATAAGGGAAAACACTTTTGGACCGTTTTTATACAATAAAGCCTTAAATTTACAAAAAAAAACGGCGAAAGCAAAAGACCTAATACATCAGACTTTAACTATTTCTGAATGCAAGAGAGCCTCGAGAGAAGCTTCTGCATTCTTCAAATATCTAATGCGATAATTTGACATACCCATTAATCCAAAATTGTGCCACATAACTTATATGGAATAAATACCCTGTAAGAACATACGTTTTCTAAGTAAAATTTGATAAACTTTAAGGAGCACACCTAGTCTGTGTCGATTCGGCGCCGATCACAGCAACTCGGACTGACGTATGAAACGACTTGGCGCATTTTACGTCGATTTATTAAACTCAAACCATTCGACCTCCCCTAACGAATCATCGCTCCATATTTCTTCAGAAATAATGCTGCTGAGAACGTAACCGTCAATGATGACCGTTTCCGCGCCACGATAACCAATTATTTGTTGCCTGAAATTGAAGCTTGTGATTTCGTTGATATTTGGTTTCAAAAAGACAGCGCCACTTCCCACACATCGCATCAATCAATGGATTTATTGAGAGAACACTTCGGTGAGCAGATAATTTCACGTATGATATCATCCCGTTAGACGATTTTTTCACTGTAGGGTTATGTAGAATCTAAAGTCTATGCGGACAATTCCGCTTCGATTCAGGCCTTAGAGAAACACATCACGTGCGTCACGCGCCAGTTACCAGTCGAAATGGTCGAACGAGTCATCAAAAATTGGACTCAATGGATGGATCTTCCAAAAATAAGCACCAAAGAATGTTCTTAGTTGATCATTCCCCATTAAATTTGAAGTGTCTGTGTTTTTTCTTTAAAAAAAAGTGCGGTATTTCGAAATGGATTACCTTTCATTTGAGATATCGATTTTAAATTTAAGTATGATATTTTTAAAGGAAAAGGAAATAAATTTCACCTAGGTGTGCTCCTTAAATCGTTGTTCCAAGTATACGAAACATAAAAACAACACACCGATTCCTTAGACAACTAGTTGGACAGCTAACCCTCTAGGAAATTATTTGTTGAGTAATATAATCCTTCAAACAATCGCACATATACTCATTGCGGCAGCGCAATAGTGAAATTTAACCGATCAGCAGAAGCGCAATAAACTTTTAAAGAGCCTAATACAAACGGACACTTCGGTAGGCAATGGTTTCTCGCTTTGTCTTTAGCATTCTTCTACTGATAGATGGGATTAATAAAACTAAGAGTCCAAACAAATCGCCAGCACTGAAGTGTAAAATGTCAAAGACACCATTGGGATGTCGCAAACGGTGTTTTGACGCACTGCAGGCGGCCAGGCAACAACAACAACAGCAATAGCTTCAGGGACAAATTGTCGACTTGACAGAGTTGATGCTTCCTTAAGTGGGCCGCACGTTCAACGTTGCAACGAATACACAGCCGTGCAACATGGAAGTCGAACGCGCACACACACACACACACCACTACTGCTTCAGCTCGTTGGCTCACTTCCTGTTACTTTTTGCTTTTTGTTTATCCACCTTCTTGCTAATTTTTTTTCGCAGTCGCTTGGTGGCTCAGCGCGTTGCTAATTTATGTGCCGCATTAACGACGGCTTGTTGCCACAGCAACATACAACATGCATACAAATTTCCCCAAGCGCGCAGCCGAAGTTCATCACTTCACTTCCTTTAAGCGTTCAACCGTTCACACTTAATTGCGCGATTTGCAACGCAACCGCAGCGCTTGCCACAAACCGCGGCCGATTAATGAACGATGATGCTAATGATGATGGTAATGATGATGGCGATGATGAGGCGTTGCTGTTGCTTTTGTTGCCATTGCTGTTGCAGTTTTTATTGTTGTTGTTGTTGTAGTTGTTATTGTTGTTGTTGTTGTAGTTGTTATTGTTGTTGCTGCAATTGCTGCTGGTGTTTGTCCAAGCGCCGCAGTGCCACTTTTCGCCACAACGCCTCGCTGCCGGAGACGCTCGCTGCCACTCACTCACTCACACCTATTTGCGCGTTTGTGTGTGTGTGTGTGTCCAGCCATAATTGACTGCGTGACAGACAGGCGGCCAACACTGGCACCGGTGCGGGCAAATCTGCCAAGTTGCAGCTATGTTATTGCTAAGCGGTTGAATTTCCAACCATCCGGGTGTTGAAAACAGATTCGTTGCACCCATTGGCAGCAATGTGCCGCAACGCAATGTATGTATGTATGTGTGTGTGAGTGTGTTTGCTTATTTGCTGTAAATGCCAGCACTTCGTCGCGCTTTTGGGGGCAATGCAATGCTCGTTGCATTTGATTGAAAGTGACACGCACAAATACCCTCACAAGCACTCACATACACACACGCACACACACTCACGCATCTGCCAATTCATTCATATCAAATATTTGCACATCAACGCTAAATGTGTAATTTGATTTTGTGTTGAATGCGAGCTGTGACAGCGCGGAAGCGGCACTTGAGACACGCCAATTATGTTTGCTTGCTTATCATTCGTTGTTGTTGTTATTGCTGTTGCTTTTTTCATAAACACCGATAATTGATATGTTAAACTTACCGTGAAACATCTCATATTAAGTTAATTTCAAAACCACGTGTGCATTTCGTAGTCTCCTCAGTTGTAGCGGCAGGAAAAATCCCTTAGGGGGGTATTCTGGTCTAGAAGTTTAAAAAAATCGATTTTTTTTTATTTTCAAAGTTTAACTATTCAAGAATATGTGTATAAGATGATTTTTCAAAATTCAAATTATTTTCGGAGATATAAGCATTTTTCTGACGCGGCATCCAAACTGGTTCGGCCGGAACTAATCGTGCAAAAGACTTAGGCGAAACTTTAAACCCGTTTTTCTCAAAACTGACTTTTTCGGAACGATACCCACGATTTCTCAGGTTCTACTGGACCGATTTACTTGAAATTTTTATAGAGTCTTCTTTATACGCTTGTCCATGGCTTGTTAGAACTAGCCCCATCCCCAAATTTTTATTTTTATTATTTTTAAAACATTCGAAATAGTCAGAAAAAGTGATCCAAAAAAACTTTTTTTTTCAGGCAGTCGCCATTTTGTGAAAAAAAATGTTTCCCACTTTTCCATAGTTCCGGCCATTGCGACATTATTCTAGATTAATAATCTTTTTTTTTGGTTTCAGAGTATGGTCACGTGGAAATTTTTAGAGACCCCCCACTTCGTCAGCTCATAATTTTTGAAATTTTTTACTTTTTTTAGTTTTTAATTTTTTTTTGTACCTTTCTTAAATTAACAAACAACTAATAAAAAAATGGATAGTAAAAATATTAATTGCCTTTTTTTACGACACTTTAAAAATTACCTGAAATTCATGTTTCTAGACCAGAATACCCCCTTAAGTAATTTTGAGAAATGCTGTCGAATTGACAGTCCGTGGCTGGATAAAAACCAGACTTTCGTCTTTATATGCGCTCTCTCTCACTTCTCCAAATATTGCTCATTTGTATCATCCAACTTATTCCACAATTCAATATACTTTCAAATTTAACCCGGATTTAAAAAATAATATACATATTTTAAGGGATTACATCTGTTTCCTCGGGTAAAAAACAGCTCATTTCAAATTGATATTCTCATATTCTCACTGTTAAACAAATTTTTGGAAAAAAAAAATATTGTAATCCCGTCGAAGCAAGATAACTCCTTTCAGTATCATCTAAAGTGAAGAAAATATGGTTTTTAGTTAAAACCTTAACTTAGAATTAAGTCGAAGGAAAAAACTGAAAATTGGATGTTTGGCAGACATTTTTACAAAAAAAAAATGAAAATTTCAGTGAAAATTTCGCGACTTTTTTTCCCAAATAGTTGTAAGCGAAAAAATTCCTTCGTCCAAGTCTTTAAGAATTGTACTTATCTCAAAAAAAAAAATTGTGTAAAATTTCATGAAGATCGGTTGAGTAGTTCCCGACAAATCTCACCATCTCACCATCTTTAAAGGCGGCACATTTAGCTTAGTTAGCCTCGAGTGCACAAGTTCTCAAGGCCTTATCTCCGAAACTATTACTCGGATTCACTTGAAAATTTAGGACAATATTTTGGAGGTGTTGTAGATTTTAATAAGATATTCAGAAAAATTGAAATTTTTAAAACCCGTAGACCCATGTAATCCCTTAACCTAAATGTGGACCACAAGCTCTTGAATCAGTCACAAACTTGTCGAAACAACTAGTATAACTAAATTTCAACCAATTTGCATTGCTATGATCATCGAGGTGTTTTAAACTTAATGTGAACAGTGAAGGCGAAAGTTTCGAAATATTTCCAAACTCACCTACCTCAATGCAACTTCGACAAGGCGAGGTGAGAACCCTCATATAGAATTTTATCCGGGATTTCATAACTTTTTGTAAATAAAATCAGTTCAATTTTAGCTGGGTTGACAGCTAAGCCGCTTCAGTCCATCCAGGTAGTTGCCATTAGTTAGCTCAAAGAGAATTTCTAAAAAATTTTCCTTTCACCATAAAACTAAAGTCATTTGCTTAAACCTCGTTCCTTGATAATTTTCAAAAGGTCGCTCACCACAAACATCCAGAGTAAAGAGAAGATAATTCCATCTTACGAGGTGTATACATACATATATTCATAGCACTCGCGTACTGGCCTCGACAGTTTAGTTTAGTATCTAATCTTCGAAAGCGGCAACAAGTGACACATTGCTAGTTGAAAGTGGAGTTGCATAACGGTTGTTTGTAAGTCCTAAAACTAAAAGAGTCAGATATAGGGTTATATGTACCAAAGTGATCAGGGTGACGAGTAGATTTGAAATCGGATGTCTGTCTGTCTGTCCGTCCGTCCGTCTGTCCGTCCGTGCAAGCTGTAACTTGAATAAAAATTGAGATATCATGATGAACCTTGGTACACGTATTTCTTGGCTCCATAAGAAGGTAAAGTTCGAAGATGGGCAAAATCGGCCTACTGCCACGCCCACAAATTGGCGGAAACCGAAAACCTATAAACTATCATAACTAAGCCATAAATAAAGATATTAAAGTGAAATTTGGCACAAAGGATCGCATTAGGGAGGGACATATTTGGACGTAATCTTTTTGGAAAAGTGGGCGTGGCCCCGCCCCCTACTAAGTTTTTTGTACATATCTCGGAAACTACTATAGCTATGTCAACCAAACTCTACAGAGTCGTTTCTTTCAAGCATTTCCATACACAGTTCAAAAATGGAAGAAATCGGATAATAACCACGCCAACCTGCCATACAAAGGTTATGTTGAAAATCACTAAAAGAGCGTTAACCGACTAACTAGGAACCTAATTTTCCGAGTACGAAACGAAAAAAAAAAACATTTTTTTTTAATCACTCTAGTGTCCATTCCACAGTGCCAATTGATACTGAAAATGTCTGGCAGACGCGAATTATACCCTCAGTTTTTTAGATATTGATCTGAAATTTTGCACACGTCCTTTTCTCACCAAGGAGCTGCTCATCCGTTGAAATCGCATGTACATTAGGAAATGAAAATACAATTCAATACTCAAAGTACACAAATTGATCTAATCTAATTAATTTTACAGCAAAATAAAAAAAATATGTAAATTATTATCACTTTATCATGCGAGAGTATAAAATGTTCGGTGACACCCGAACTTAGCCCTTCCTTACTTGTTGAGATATTGATCTGAAATTTTGCACACGTCTTTTTCACACCAAGAAGTTTTCATCCGCTGGAATCGTAGATATAAATTGAACGATCAAAATCAAGATTAAAATTTGTATATACCTTTTTATGCTAATTCTGTGTAGGGTATTACCGTGCGGTGTAACCCAAGTTAACGTTTCTTCTCGTTTTTAATATTATTGACAAAAAATTATCGATAATTGGGACAATTCAATAAAAAAATATCGACTGTATATCCAAAGTAAAAGTCATCGTCGTTTTAAGTGACACTCCTTCAGTAATTATTGTAAATTATGATAATCGTGTCATAACAGTAAAAGGTATTTCAACCTCGGCGGATTTTCATATTCATTGTGCACAAGCAGCAGTGTCATTGCACTGCATTGCCAACCAGGAAGCGAGCGAAATGTAAACATGCATAAATGACATCCTTATAATAAATTCAAACACTTTCCACTAAGACACACACATATAATATTTGTTTATTTCAAAAACAACAACAACAAAAGCAGGAATGAATAAACGAAGTTAAGTGAAAAAAGTCAAAAGGGGAAAATCGTTCAACTGAAATCGGTGATTTGCAAAGAAATGAAAATTCGCTCCACCGCGCAAAAATACCGTTAAATGAAATGATTTCCTCATTGAGCATTTGAAAGCTTTTACGATTTTTCGCACGCATTGAAAGTGAATACAAACATACAAATGCAAGGGGGGAAAGAAAATAATCCAAAATTGCAGTAAAAGGAGTAGCAATTGATATATTTGTATGTATGTATGTATGTATGTATGTATGTATATATACTTCATTTGCAATTGTTGCAACAAAGCAGCTAAGTTGCACCAGTGAAAATACAGTATTTGTCTGTTGAGTTTTGTGTGGTTATATAATACTACTTTTATATATACTTACATACATACATATATGTATGTGTAACCACAAAAAGCTAATTACATACTTATAAACATACATACATTCATTTAGTATATGTATATAGTACATACATATGTACACTATAAATCTAAAATAATATTGCCGTAAACTAATCGGAGCATATTGTGATTGCCTCGAGCAAACTTTCAAACTAATCTATTTATATAAAAAAAACATATGTACATATACTATACATACATATTTACAACTCCAAAAGTGGCTGCATAAAATTTTAGAGCCTCTATGTCTCTATATACCATACATACATACATACATACATATATTCATAAGCACCTTCGCGCAATTGTGCAAGTGTATGCTGTGTGTCACTTTGGAGTTGTTCCACACTAACTGGGTGGCCATTTGCCATTTTCTACTCCATTCGCCTCATGCACTCTCGCTCTCTTTGTCACTCCAACCAGCCAGCTCACTGCAATTTACAACAAAAATGGAAAATTTGCAAAGCTAACCGCACAGCGGGCAAACAAAACCGACAACAACTACAACCGCAACAGTGACATATAAATTAAACCAAATAAATAGAAACTCCAAAAATCTGTGATACATAAAAACAACAACAACGCATACAGCATTTATTAAAGCCAATGCAAATGCAACTGCAGATGGGCGCTAAGCCGTGTGCACTGTGGGCCGATTTGCAAAAAATTTTGCGCATTTTGAGGTGAAATAACAAGTGAAAAAAGAAAGCTGATAAATATTGAAAAAATAGCCTGAGAGGGGGAAGAGTCACTAAAAATAAAATTATTGATACTTAAATTTATTAAATGAGAGAAATGGATTGGTTTTATTCGATTTTTTTTTTTGAAGAAAGTAAAATTTTTTTAAACTAATTTTGAATATAAATTTTATGCAACAACAACTTGTTTATTATAAAGGGTGTTCCACTTTGAGGTTCCCTACTTTTTTAAAGAAGAAACACAGAATCTTCAAATTTAATTGGGAATGTTTATTATCTTTAGAAAAAATATTCGATGGTATTTATTTTTTCAATATTATCTCTCTCAAATGTTGACCGCGGCTACGTCTCAGATGGTTCATCCGTTGAGTCCGCGAGTTATCGTTCAAGCATTTGAAGTGGTTACTGGCGAATGACACGCTTGATATTTTGCTTCAAGTCCTGAATCGAAACGGAAATGTCCGCAAAGAAATTAAGACTTTAAATATCCCCACAGGAAAAAGTATAACAGGGTGATACCAGACGATCTCGGTGTTCACCGAAATGTTTTCTCAATAAATCCATTGATTCATACCATGTGTGGAAAGTGGCACCGTCTTGTTGAAACCCAATGCCGCCAAGATCACGAGCTTCAATTTCCGGGATCAAATAACGAGATAAGATGATTCCACCGGTCCACAAACCACACCAAACCGTTGTTGTTCTGGATAAAATGGCAGTTCTTGAAGTTCTTCGTTCCAAATGCTGCAATTTTACTTGCCCGCATACTGCTGGGTGGTTTTTACTTTTGCTGGAGCAGATTCTTGCTTGCGAATTCAATGCTCTCCATCGATAAAAGTATTGGTTAACTGCTTTACCACGTCTTCGAAAACCTACTGCTAGTAAACTGCTCAGTTTTAGATCCTTTTTCATGTATAAAGTGAAGCGATGTAACGCCTTTACAGGAGACCTCCCACCAAATTATTACAGCAGCGGGATTGCCAGGATGTGGAAACATAAGAATCGCTATTGTGCGTCTTTGTAATAATTTCCGCAGATTTTGTTACTTTGTTCATTATAAAGTACTTCAACAGTGAAAATATTTTCATCTGTAAAAATTTTACTTTGAAGACGTGCCTCTGAAAAAGCCGTTTGCAATTGTTGAGCCTAATTCGCTTCAAAGGCTTTATCAGAAAATAGATTAAACAGAACCTGTTAATGATTATATACTCAGACTAGAAGAAATCTTGTTGCAACAAAAACTTTCACTACTCGATAGAAGACGCTGTAAGAATGAGAACGAAGAAAACAACGTTAACTGTAACTGCAACACTTTTGTGTATAGAACAGATTAAGTATTTATATTGATCTGATCGATATATCAATTTCTCTTAACATAATAATCAATAGTGCGGTAAGCAAACATTCTCGAAATGTTAAGTTTTTTGAGAAGTTCATCAATTTCATTCGAGCACTTTCCATAAGTACTTTTTGGCATGGCCTTCAGCCCCTTTTGCGAATTATGTTTTATCGATGGTTCCCATATCTCATTGGCAGCCGATGTCACCGCGAATGTGCAGAATCCGCAAGAGCAAGCGTGTTCAAAGAGACCTGTTTACGGTATTCTTTTTGAAAAAAATTCAGCTTTATCGGGACGAGTCGAGCAAGAACGCGTTTCATACCTAAAATATCCACCAAAATCAGTCAAACAGACTCGCGGGAGATGTCAAGCTCTCTTGAAATCTTAAATTGAATCACCGTAAGCCTTGTGGAACAAAAATTCATCTGTACAGACCTTTCAAGTTTATAAAAGCCTGAATATTTAATACCGAAAATCATATATATTCCATGAATGTCACAATTGATTAGCCTCCTCAGGTAAAAATCTTGGTACAACCTAAGAAACGAGTCGGGGTTTATGATAAAACTCAAGCAAGACAAAATCTTAAGTTATTTCCAAATACTAATAACCTCTGAGGGTCCAAGCAAATATCTCACTTAATTTCTTCAGAGCCGAATATATCTACAAGCAAGAAGAGGATCGTCTTTACATCTGAGAAAGATAGGGTACGCAAATAAAATTGGCACCCTTTTTAGTAGACCAAATTCGACTTTTCAAAATTTGTTCTCGAATCTAATACACTGTGCCTTGTTTGCCTATGCATCGCTGGGCCCAACTCTCAAATACACACAATTGTAGGAATGTGTGCCAATGTATGCGTGTGCATTGTACTACACAACTTTTAACTACACCACACCACGTCTGCAACGAAATGTTGCAGCAACACACGACCGGTATTAGCTCACGTTTGCTCATCACCGCTGCTAGTGTGGCCATTCCGTCGTCTAAAGTGCCCGGTACGCACTCGTTTGTTGCATGCAACTCGGCGTTGCAACGCCAATTCGACCGCTCGGCACAATCGGCTTTTGGCTCGCACGATGTGACACATGCATTTCCAATATACACTTATAAATACGAATAATTCGTCGTGCACTCGAAGCTGCCTCCTGCTGTGTTCCTCCTCTTTCTAAACATTTCATTTGATTTTGTTTTTGTTCGCTCTCTGCCTCATCCGCTCATTCGCGTATAACAACAAAAATGCCGTCGTTGTATGGGTGAGTGCAGGCATACTCACTCATTCACACACACATACCAACCGTATTTTAGCCGCTTATCGCGCTCTCAATACTCGGGCAAAGCGAGTTTGCCTCTCTGTTTTTGTTCGTTTTCCTGCTTTCCATTGCAATCGCCTCACACGATTGCTGGCAACAACACCGCTGTATGGGTGTCTAATTGGAGCAATGCGCTCGTGTGTGTTTGTATGTGTCGCTGTGTGTTGCGCCCTCTAAAGTGTGTATCAGAAATGCATTCGTTGCAACAATTTTTGTATCTACAACTGGCTTGCTTTTTTTTACCTCGTTTTGCCCACATTTCGTTGCCGTCGTCGAGATTGTTCCGTTGTCATTTCGTTTCTCGTTGTAAACATTGCGCTCTCGGCTGAGTAATCGTTAACGGCGCTGCCGCGCTGTCGCTCGTTAATCGCTTTATTTTTGCTCTTTGCTGTGTTCTCTGTTGTTGCTGCGCTTTGGGGCCGCCAGACCGACCGGCCTTATGCGGCCGCTTGATTTCTCTGCCTACTGCTGCTCTGCTGCTGCTCCATGTTTGCATACTCGCTGCCCTCTTGGCTCATGTTTGTTGTTATGCGTTTATGTCAGTGGCTGTGCGTATGTGTGTGTTTGGGTACATTCAACGGGTCCATCCACCTCGTTGACTCGTTTTAACTCGCTGCCTGATTTCTTATGGCTTTTTGGTGTATCTGTGTCGTGCGTCCGTCCGCTGCTTGGTTTGTCTGTCTGTCTAACTGCCTGCCTGCCTCTCCTAGTGGCCGACCGCCCGTACGACCAACCGTCGGCTCGAGCGTCGACTCCGACTCTCGTGCTTTCGTTCTTTTTGGCTGGCCGTCTGTCGGTTTTTCAACTTTGTATCTGCATAACTCTGTCGGCATTCGCAGTTATCTTTCGATGCTCAAACTGAACGGAACATCGGAACGGTAGTCTTTGCTCGTACAATTCGTAAGCGCTGAAATCAAGTTGGGCAGCAAAGTAATTTTGTAAGGTGCAAATCCAAAGAAGAAAAGTATCACAAATTGATGCGTGTAGTTGGCACTGTTTTCGGGTCGCGAGTCCGTTTAACGTTTCATAGTTCTTTTTCTACAAATACTTGCTTCCAAAGTGTGTATACAGGCAGGCATTTTGCTGAAATTTATGCCGAAAACTTACAACTTTTCTACAACAACACTAACGAAATTCGAAAAAATTTACGCTGAGAACTAGAAAACGGTGTATACACACGCATACATACACAAATACCTAACAAGATTGCAACCATTCGAATGGACGGTACAACAAATACAACAAATAGTGAATTAAACTAATATCAAATTACATTTTAACTTAAAGAAAAATTGTTATTTTAATTGTGAGGAGCGGAATGATTTTATAAAATACAATAAGTTAAAGGAAAATATAGTAAATTTTCACTGCCAACTGTTTAATACAGTAACTGAAAAATTTAAGTGTTCAAATATGCAAATTTTTAAACTACTTTTACATTAGTTCGTACTCAAGTAGCTAATTGAAAAGAAATTCTATCGAAATTGCAACTAAATGTGTATAAAAATATTAAACTAAAAGACATGCAACAGTAATAATTTAGAAGAAAATTATCTAAATATAATTAATGCTTAGAAATTATTTAAAACCGGTGAAAGTTTAATATTAAATGTTAATAAAATATAATAAAAAAAATATTAACTAAACAAAAAAGTATACTACGCGGCAATATATTGTAAAAATAAATAGTTATATACAAATATACATAAAATAACAAAAGATTACATACATACACATGCGTATATGTGCATATAAATGTGTGTTGAAAAAATTAGATATTGTGTCTTCAGCATTCAAAACAGTGTTGAAATAACTACTTTTACACCTTTTATCAGTGTTTTGGATATATTTATATAATTGAATATACATAATAAGTGCACATAAATAAGCCGTTATTTGTGAAACTACAATAAATTTAAACAAAAGACAATTATATCATTGTTTGTGCAACTAAGTTTCAAAGAAAAAAGTTATTTCCTAAAACTGTTGGAAAAATTGTAGAATTCGCTGATTTTATTTGAATACTCGTATATGCATAGCGAGCTACAATAACAACAAACCAAATACCAAGCGCAATATTTCTAAATCAAGAGCGGTTTGAACTTTATTAAGGTGAGCATTTCATAAATAGTTTCTGTTTTTTATTGCAAATTATCTGTGTCAAAGAAGTAAAGCAGCTGAAGACGCCTTAAGACATCTTAAGTAAGCCAGCAAATACAAGAAGTTACTGGCATATGAGCACACATATGCATGTTCACACATAAAAATGTATATGGCTATGTATCTACTATTAACCTACTTGATGCACATTTCTCATATACTTACAAACATACATATATCTGTATACATGTGTGTAGATATACAGATCGCTTAGCAGAAAGTTTTGTGATAATATAATAATAATACTATTAGTAATAGAAAAATTAAAAATAAAATATTGATAATAAAAATTAAAAAATAATATTGAAAATAAAAATTGTTAATAATAAAAATAATTATGACAAAATAATTACAAAATATCAATAAAAAAATGTTTTAAAATAAAAATATTGGTAATAAAATTATTAATAATTTTAATAATTAATAATTAATTCAAAATAATTTAAAAATAATTATCAATAAAAAATATTTTTATTTAAAAATTTATTATTTAATTTTATTATTTAAAAAATAAAAATCTTTATAATAAAAGTTATTAATAATTAAAAAAGTTTAAATTATTAAAAATTAATCTTCAATTAAAAATATTTTTTTTGCAAGAAATATAACTTAATCGAAAAAAAAATCATTCGAAACAAAAATATTGATAATACTAATAATAAAATAATTCAAAATGATTATGATAAAAGTAAATTAAATAATAAATAAATAAAAATTCAAAATATATATATTTTAACAAACTAAGAATAAATAAATAAATAATATTTTTTTTATATATTTGTATATGTATAAATTATACAACAAATAAATAATTGCAATCGAAAATATTGATATTAATGAAATGATATTGATAGTAGTAATTATTATGGTAAAATAAAAACAAAAATTTATTTAATAAAAAAATCAAAATAATTGTTAATAAACAATATTTTATTAGCATCAAATTAAATAAATAAATCTAAAAATTTAAGCAATTTTTTGAAAAACGAAAAAAAAATTAAAACAAAAATAATAATGAAAATGATAAAAAAAATTAAATTTTTAAAATAAAAAACTGAAAATATATAACAATAAAATAAAAGTGTAATAGCTTAAGAATAAAAATAAAACTTAGGCAATTTTTTGAAAAACTAAAAAATAATTTAAAACAAGAATATTAATAATAATATTAAAATTATTTAAATAAAATAATTCAAATTACTGATGAAAAAAATTTCAACAAAAAATAATTGAAAAAAAAAACGGAAAATATATAACAATAAAATAAAAGTTTAACAGTTTTAAAATTAATAAATAAAAATAGTAATAATAATATTAAAGTTATTTAAAATTAATGCTGAAAAAATGTCAACAAAAAATAATTGAAAAAAAAAAACAGAAAATATACAAAAATAAAATAAAAATTTTATAGCTTTAAAATTAATAAATAAATTTAAAAAACATATAATAACATGAACTACCATCTAATCAAATTTGACTCGAACTAGTACATTTGGTATAGTAACACACGAATTAAATAATATTCAAATTTTGAAATATAAAAATAAATTAAATTTATTAACAAAATCTTAAAAAAAAAATAATTAAAAAAATAAAACGTAAAAAAATTAAAGCATAAAATATTTCAATATATGTAAAAGTTATTAAAAAATATGTAAGGATTTAAATCAGTTAAATTGCAAAAACAACTAAACATCTATAAATAGTAATTTTGATAATCATAATATTCGATGATTTTGTTTAATATGTTTATATGTATAAGAGTAGTAAATAAAAAAGAACAATTACTTTGTCCATGATGCGAACTGATAAAATAATATTTTAATTAAATGGCTGATAGACTACCGCCGCGTTAAATTAATTCGCTGCTTTCTAATTTTGACACAGATTTTTCAATATACAGCTGTTTACGAGTTAATAGAGTCAGTTAGAAAATGTTATTTTGGTAAAAAAAATTTCAAAAAATATTTACTTAAACCAGTTTTATAAAAAAAATACTATAAACTATATAAAAAATTATGTATGAAATTTAAAATTCGTTTTAATTATGTAAAAATATTTACATACAATTTCTTCAATCACAGTCATTATTTTCAATTTAATCTCTATTAAGCTTAATGTGAACTTTGAATTTTATATTTTCACGTATTTAGTCCAAATTTTTTTAATTTTGGCTCTATGCGCTTGTACGCAGCTGTAAAAATATATATAAGTATATGTTGTATTAGTTAAAAATATCTTACTGTGAAGAATATATGAAGTAAAATATGTAATGAAATTTATAATAATTTAAATACATTAATATTTGTCCTATAAAAGTGCTCTCACTTGCTCTCAGTAATTAGCAAAACTTAAGGCCACTAAACAGTCAAGGGTGTTAATTGTTTTAATTGACAAAAATTCATAAAAATATGTCATTTACATACTTGTATGTGGGTAGTTCAAGGAACTAAATAACGAATGTAGAATGCGCTTAGAGCATTGACTCTTCACATGCGAAACAATAACAAAATTTTAAACATTTTTAGATTGAGTTAAAAATATATACTTAAATTGTTAAAAAGGGGACCATAAAATAATAATTAGGTGACTTTACAAATTGAAGAAAAATTTGTGTGTAGAGATATAGTGGATATGTATGTATGTAGATAATTATGTGCTGCATACAGGGTTGCAAATTTTTGAATTAAAATTTTTTGGAAAATTCAAAAATTTTTATTTTCAATTTCGGTTCCACAATGTTGGTACTAAAAAATAAATTATTTAATTTCTAAAAATAGTAGTGATTAAAAATTGATAGAAATAATTTTTAATTGAAAATTTAATTTTTATATTTTAATTGAAAATTATAATTTTGATTGCAAAATCCTAACTAAATATTGATAAAAAATTGTATTTTCAGTTTTTGTTCCAAAATGTTGGTATTAAAAATAAAAAAATGTTGGGATTAAAAACTGAAAAAGTAATTTTTAATCGAAATTATAATTTTTATTTGCAAAATGCGATAAAATATAAATCTTTTGAATGCGTAAGTTTGCGTCCACTGCTTTAAAGTATTGAATATGATGGCTCTGCGTGAACTCTAGTTCTAAATGGTAGAACACGAAGTATCCAGGCGCGCAGAAAGTAATTCCGAAAATATTTTTATTTTATTTTTTAAACATTGGAATTTGCTCTTTTTTCTTTTTCAATCCGGTATTTTTAATTAGAAATTTTGAAAATTATTTTTAATTAAGATCTTCGGGTTTTGAAAAAACTAAACAATTTAATTTAAATGTCAGTTAATTTTTAAAGATATTTTTGCAACACTGGTTGTATATATTTACATATGTACATGTATTAGAATTTAATGTGTATTATTCTGTACACTAAGTCATATTTCAAAATTTCATAGTAATTTTTTTTTGTAATTTATTTAGGTGGCAACACCAACATTTTTTTCTAATTTTTTTCGAAAAATGCGCATTTTAAATCAAAATTTACGAGTTACTATTTTGAAAAATCACATTTCCAATAAAATATTATTAATTATTTTTTATTTAGTTAGGTGGCAACAACTTTAATTATTATATATTTTTTTAATTTTTCCTGTGATTCACATATTAAAATCAATTCTACAAGTCACTATTAAAAAAAATAAAAAATAAAGTCAGCTTGCAATGCTACGTTTAGATTATTTTATAAAAATAAAAATAAAAAATAATTACAAAATTTTCGTCTATGTATTTTTTTAGTATTTAACCTGTTTTTGATATATTTTTTAATTATTCTGAAAACCATATTTTGTGATAAACTTTAATAATAAAAATATTATTTTAAAGTTATTTAAGTGGCAACACTTTAAATTTTTTTTTTCTAATATTTGCCTGTAATTTGTAAATTGAAATCTTACAAGTAACTACTTTGAAAAATCATATTTTTAATCAAACCTTAATAATAATATTTTTTATTTAGGTGGCAACACCTTTAATTTTTACTATTTTTTTAAATTCATTAAGTGGAAACGCTTTTAAATTATTTTTTCGATGATTCGCGTATTAAACAGAAAATAAAATAATCTGACTTTCACATGTTTGTTCGACTCACAATTTTTTTTTTTAAATTTAATTTAAAGCTAAATCAGCTTTTAACTTTCATATCTCAAGCGGTTCTGTGCTAAGCAAGCAACACTCTACTCACACTCAACAAAGCATTTTGAACCCAAAACCCAATACAACTACTGAATTCCGATAGTCTTTCTATAGATAGCACACATACACACATATTTTCGTACATGCCAACAAATATGAATTTAGCAATAATACCTTTCTTTCTGATCAGCAGTAAGATTTTATTGTTCATATATACATACCTATTACTTTGGAAGAAATGCGGCTAGAGAGACAGAAAGAAAGAATGCCTCATTTCTCTAGTTCATAGCGTTTGTGTTAACCTAAAAATGTATGGCTGGCGAAGCTTGTTCTTTAACTAACGCTTGTGGGCTTACATGAAAACACATACACATGCATACATATGTATATACACACAGGCACAATAGAAACGCCACAAAGTATCGATAATTTCCTTACCGAATTCCGCATTCGAAATTCTTTCCAAAAATCCATTCACTTTCTTCCGCTTTTTGCACCGCTGCGTTGCTTCTGCTGCTCTGTGCTACTGCCGCTACTTCTTCCTCGTTTTCTTCTTCTTCTCGATACAAGCTTGCTTCTTGGCCTTTTGTTCACGAAACTTTTTGATAGCCATAAATATAGCCAAAACAAAAACGGCGAACATTAACCTGCACACAGCAGCAACACCAACAGCAATACAAGCAACAATAGCAACAACAACACCACACACATACACTCACACAGCAGCAGCGCAAACTTTTTGTTGACAGCTGACAATGATTTGCCATTGTTGGTCGGGCGAAGTTTGAAGGCCAGCGCGCGGGGTGCATATAAAAGAGTTCAGCGCTTGCTTGCATGTTGGCGTGTGTGTGAGTGTGTGTGGCGGTGAAGCCAGTTTGCTCGGTGCGCTTATTTGCATTTTCGCTTCCGACTCGCAAGTCAAGTTGACCGCTGAACCACATAGTGTTTTGACTTCTAAATGCTGCTGCTGCTGCTGCTGCTCCTATTGCTGTTGTACTTGTTTGTTGTTGTTTGTGTTTTTGTTGTTGCTTGCTCGGTGTTTATTGTTTTTACTAGCGCGTTGTGCTAGTTTGTGTGCGCTGCATTCGGAATCGTCAACGGCTTGCCAGCAACATTAACCAACCAACAGCAATAGCAACAACAACAATAAATGCAAACAGCAGCAAACTCTTAACAGGTTCATTGCACTCGGCGTCGCCGCAGCAGCAACGCAGCGGTCGGGCGAACAGCTTCAATTCACTCCAATTCTTTGGCTTCCCCCCACCGCTTGCCGCTCCAACACTTTGACGCGCTTTCCTGTGCGCTGTGTGCACTCCACTTAGTGTGTGTATGTGTGTGTGGAGTTCTTTCTTTTTTATTTCTCAAGAAAAGCTGTGTACGCTGCACCTCTTTCTTTTCAGACGCGGCCGCATGGCCCTCACGCTTCTTACCCCCCCTCGCCCTCGCCCTCACCTCCACGCACACACACACGCATTTGGCATTCTTATTAATATGCTTCGTCTTAATGTCTGTTGTTGTTGTTTTAGTTTTGTTTTTGTGCTTGTTTGAGGTTTGTTTTTGTTGTTGTTGCTTGCTTGTTTTTGTTGCTGTTGTGGTCTTTTACCGATTGTGCGAACTTCTTTGACTTCTGCTGCAACTTCTTCTCCTTCTTCTGCTTGTTGTTGGTTGTTGCTGTTGTTGTTCTTCGTTAACATTATTTTGTTGAACTGCTTTCGGTTGCCTGCCTTCCTGCCGAATTATTTGATGTGCTTTGGTGCCCAGCCAGTTGGCGGCTCGCCATTTGCTGCGCTGGGCAAAACAAGTAGAGCCGTCCAAAATTCTTTCAAAGGCATAAGGAACTTAAATGCAACAACGCAAGCACACGCGAAGAAAGAGCTAAAAAGCAGAGACTGCAACAAGCCAACAAATGAACGAGGCACAGGTATGCATAGAACTCGATATAAACATAGACCTGTGTGTGTGTGTGTTTGTGTGCTGTAAGAAGTCTTCGCACTTTCGCACTCCGTCACTGCAAGTGTTGTTGCAGTTGTTGCAGGAAGCTGATGTTCGTTCCTTCGTGCAGTCAGTCGTCGTTAACCGGTTTGCAGGCCGAAAACGTCTTCATTATCGACATTTTACTCGCTCAGTTACCATCGCCAACCAGGCGACCAGACCGCCAGCGCTTGTCGACGCGCTCCTGTGTAGTGTTTCCTCGCTGCAATTCGTGCGAAAACTGCACTGCAAGTGGTATATGTATGTGTGTATGTGTGGTTGTAGCACCACAGCACCCTGTAGTCAAGCATTGACTGGTTGGAAATAAATTTTATTAACAAATGCGTGATTCGTCTGAGTTTATGGTATACTAGTGGGTATGCTCTACCCAATTTATAACTGGTTCATGATTTAGATTAAATCGTGTTTACTGTTGGTAATTTAAATAGCTCTCATCAATGTTATACAAAGTTTTTGACCATCAAAATCGGATTGAAATTGTGGTTCCGTAGCCGATCTCCAGACGGAACTCCGAAAATGAAGTCAAGACTTTTCTGCGCATAAATTACTTATTATAGAGTGACTTCACAAAATTTATATAACGCGATTTATGTGAACTTAAGTAATTTAGTCTAGAATGCCTTCAATGAGGCTAGCCTCCTCCCTAGTTGTGGGGATTTTATCAGGTAATTGCCCCAATGGCGTCCTTACTGTAAGGCTGAGAATGTTAGTAGACGCCATCTGCAGAAACTGTTTGGAGGAAGATGAGGTGGAAACAACTCAACACTTCTTTCTTAACTATCCCACGTTTGGGGGGTCATGACTTAAACACATTAGAAGCGCATACCTTCAGCTTTCCCACCGAACTAGCGGGAGTGGAAATTGAACGCCTGTACAAATTTGTATTGGCTTCTAAGCGTTTTGCTAATTTATAAATTCGAAAAGACGAGTTCTTGGCTTCACAAACGACTACATATAGCATAGGTTTAACCTAGCATAATCCAACCTAACCTAAGCCTAGAATATGAACCATTTTCCAGTTATTTGTCTAAAATTATTATATTCTTTGCATATTCTTACTAACTTATAGGCTAGAGTATATAGTGATTATTTTATAAGGTCAGCCAATCCAATTTCCTTGCATCTTAGAACATATTGTTCATAATGTATTTGGAATTAAGATATCGTTTAATGATTTTCCTAGTCAAAAGCCTTGCAATAGCAACTTTGGTATAGCGTTAAAGTTATAATTACCCTGGATAGGGTTGTTCATCTCCTTGCCGAAGGCTTTGTTTCTAACTTTTGCTAAAATGTTTTAATTTATTCATTGGTTTCCAGAACATCATTTAACTATTTTTGTCGGCTTCCTTCCTTATTTTTGAAGAACGTACTCTAGATTCTGAGCTTGGTGTGTTATCCTGGTCTTTTTCACTTGCTACTCTTCGAGCACTGGTTTAGTTGGAACTAAAAAACAGAGACATCATCACAGGCGAAGGTCATATTACATGGTCTTACACATAATGATATTCTTTCTGATATTCTAGAGCAGTTTGTGAGATGTTTTGTTAAAAGTCTCTCTTCTTTAAACTGAACTTCATTACGTGCTCTCAGGCTATAGTAATTTCTACGCAAGTTCTAAACTTTTTTCGAAATTTTCTGGCTAAAATAGTCATTCAAGTACATATGTACTACACCAAGTGTGCCAGACGAAAGAAGGTGACTTTTGGGAAATAATTTTTATGTTTTCCGAGTAACACTCGATAACCGAAGGCGTTGAACGATATCCACTGTTGTAGAGATAGTATTATCTTAATTTATTGGTGGACAGTAATTCGGTTTGTTTAGGGTATTTTTTTTCCATTATCAGTAAAGCTTTCGGGTATTCCTTTTTGACTTTTCGGGTCTAAAGAAACATTTTACCACAACAAGTCTTTGAGATCATTTGTCTCAGAGTTATCTCTTAAGGGGGGGATGCCTCTAGTACCGTCAAAAAAGGTAACTTTTTCCACTTTTATTATAAGAGAATAAAAACGTCATCGGAATTTTTGTATATATAGTAAGAGGTATTATTGAACTACAAAATAAAAATTGAGCTACAGAATAAAAACTATTTTATGTCAAATGGCGGAAATATCAACCATTCCGTTGAATGACATTTTTTGTGGCCGTCAACTTCCTGGCTAGGCTTCTTATCTAAACTGAAAAAAGTAATTTTTTTTAATCAAGAAGCTTTTATCAAGTGCATTGTAGAGGGATTTTGAGAATTTCCGGAAATTGGCGATGAAGGCCTGGATTTTCTAAAAACTACCATTTTTACGCTTGTTTTTCGACATCAAAATAGTTAAACCACAGTCAAAATGCCATTTTTCTCGGAAAATGGTGTATAAAATCCGCTTTAGTTCAAGTAAATCGGTTAAATAATTCGCTCGCAATTTTTACGGCCCAATAAAAAAGTTAGTTTCGAGGAAACGAACCTCAAAGTTTTGATACCTATACAGCCGCTGCATGAAGAACAGTGGGTGCAGTGGTTCTGGGCCTATTTCTTCGAAAATATTCGGAGTTTACCAGTGAAACTTCGGAACTATATTTTTGAATAGTTTTTCAATTGATTAAAGCGAAAAATAAAATTTAATTTTTTTGAAAATTCTAAAGGTATCGCCCCCCTTAAGCAAATTTTAAAAATTTAATTAAAAAAAAAAAAGCCTTTAAAGATAAGCTGATTGAACTGAGCAGCTACACTTTAAAAGACTGTCATTCAAAAACTCTTTGAGACATAGACCTATGGAAATATGAAAAAATCGTTTTTTATAATATCACAGCAGGTATACTTAAAGAGAGAGAGTCATAGTCAAAAGAGACAAAAATATGGCAGCCAAAAATAGGTAAGTTTCGGAAATATAAACTGTTTTTGTATATTTATCCTCACTTATGTTTGCCTCGACCAAGGTTAAGTTAGGTTAGGTTAATCTGGTATGCCAATAAGCCACGCATAGACCGGTTTCTTTGCGATGCCAATTGAAGTTCAGTTGCTAGGTTCAAGAGAAGTAGTCATCCTTTAGGATGCCTGCGCTTGACTCGAATTTTAACAGCATTTGGGGTCCACATAGTATGATACACTGAAGACGTTATCGATAGTGAGGCCTATCGATAACTTCTTCAGTGTATCATACTGTGTGGACCCCAAATGCTTAGAGCGTAGTCTTGCCAATGCGGAACAAGTGCACAAGAGATGCTCCATTGTTTCCCTGGTGCCCTGCTCTAGACATTTGCTGCAGTTTTATCGATCTGTCAGCTTCATCCTTCGCCTCGACGAAAATTTCAGTCAAAATTAGTTCTTCAGTAGAACGAGAATTGCATTTTTTGAACCAATATGTTTAAAAAAAGAGATCAAAACCATTTCAGTGACTTTTCTAATTTCTGCCGAACAAATATTCTGATCTTTTCAAGCACTTCTCCGACTTCTTCTTTAAGCGCGAACTTTAAGCTAAAACAGAAAGTTACTTAACACTGCCAATATTTTCGTCACTTTTAGTAGTGGAAAGTTCTTCTGATAAAAGTCTGCGCCGAAACATTTCTTTTAATGACGGTCCAAATTTAGCAAAAGCACAAGAACAACAACAAAAAAATATTTTTTTAATAAAAATTCGCCCTGCTGGGTAGATCTACCTTCCAATATAAATACTTTTCAATTTGCGTACACACAAACGCGACTACCAACACACGAGCGCAGACGAGTGCATGGCTGGCTGGTGTGTTATGTCAGTACCCTTGCTTGCATCCAGTACCTGTTTATAGCACTTCCACGCACACACACACACACACACGTCTACATGGGTATTCATATGCATGCTTGTATGCTTGTGCTTTCGTCTGTATATGCATTTCCTGCATAATCTTTTGTAAAAGAAAGCACTGAAAAAATTACGACAAAAAACCACAGCAGCAGCAGCAACACCAACAACAACACGGACAGTGATTGCAACGACGAAAGCATTCGCCGCCGCAGCCATCACCAGTTTTGCAAGTAATTGCACTCAAGCGGAAGGGTTATATTGGGGCAACAGAGTCGACACTAACACCAATAACAACAACAACAGCAGCAACAACGCCAACAAAAGTGACTGCAAAAGCGACAAAAACACACCAACTAAATAGCAGGCAGACAGACAGACGAACAGACAGGAGCAATGCACTGCTACTGTTGACTTTGCGCCGAGCAAATGCAAGCGCAGCGACGCAAGCGGCAGGAAACTTTGGGCAGGAAGGGAGCGCAGACCATACACCATACACGATATTTATAAGAACGTGTCTGTAACCCGAAACTTACATAAATGCGGTCTGAAGCACTTGTAGTATGCACGTGTATGTGTGAGTGTGTGTGTGTGTGAACATAAAAATCGTGTAGTATTATTTAAAGGACGTGTTAAAATGTAAAAACAACAGCAAACATTTAAACACATTTAACATTTAACTTACAGTACACCTTTAACGATCATTGCGCTTCCGCGCTGAGCAAACAAGATCAATTAGTCACCTTCATTTTTGTTTCTGGTTTTTTTTTTTTGTTTTTTGCCTTTTGCCGCACGGAAGTTCATATCACTTGTAATTAACATTTTTCGGTTAATGAAGTTGCATTTTAATTTCAGCGCGTTGCTTTAACTTGCTTTTGCAGCAAGCTTGTGAGCGCTTATGCCTCGAGCAGGCATCAAGTGATGAGTAATGAGTTCTTTAAATATTAAAGTTGTAAGTGTTTCAACTGGTTTGCGTAATCTGTTACAATTTTCGATCTCATCTTACTTAATTTGTGCCTTGAAAGGGGTTTTTATCTGAAATTAAATCGTTTACGAGAATTTTTTCGAATTGACGATCTCTTTTCGGGCAACGAACCTCCGCCGATTTTTTATATTGATGTAGTCAAACATTTACAATTAAGAAGCTTTACGCAAAAGCTATCAGATATCAAAACGTGGGAAGTTTCAAATTGAAAAATTAAAAAAAAACAACAAAAAAGAAAAAAGTTAATTTCGACTGCACCGTAGCATTAATACTCTTCACAGCTGCATTTTTTGTAGATTAAAATGGCATAAAATCTTTTTAAATAAAAAAATGTTCATATAAGAAATTGATTTTGATCGAACAGTTTGTATGACAGCTAGATGCTATAATAGTCCGATCTAAGTAATATATTCGGAGATTGCTACATTCTAATGGGCAATAATCTGTACAGAATTTAGGTTTAATATTTTGTCAAATATATTTTCGGAAAGGAACTGCAGGTGATTTTCGGGAGCTCCAGTCAAAAAACACGTTTTGCGGCGACCACTATATCTCCGAACTGGATCCTCTGAAATTAAGGAACCAAACAGATTTTGTTAAAGTATTTTTTTCTAATCTAGTTAAAGAAATCGCAGGAATAAGCAAAATAATTTTTTTTTTTTGACAAAGTGGCGGTTTCTCAAAAAAAAATCCAAAATTTCTGCCTTAAGTTGCTTATAAAAAAATATATTCATCGGTGAGAAAAAATCTTCGAAGTTACTAAAAAATATATTTAAGAAGCTCGTGTTAAAATTTGAGACTAATCGGTTTAGCCGTTTTCGAGTAATGTTGGTCACCGACTTTGAAAACACCATTTTGAGAAAAACGCGTTTAAAGTTTGGCCTTATACTTCCAAGCACTCTAAAACGACCTTTCAATTTTGCGTGTAACTTCGAAAATATTCACTGGAACGATATACAGTTTTTGTGTTTATTCTTAAATATATGAAAATTAAGAAAATAAAATTTAAAAAATCGATTTTTTGAAAATTTTAACTGTATATATAACGCCTTAAGGGGAAAAATAATAATTCCTTGGAAGACAGAAAACAAAGGAAAAACACAAAAACATTGAAAATAATATGAATAATATTTCTTTAACCGATTCCGCTCATACATCTTCCATAAGCTGTTTGTTGGCTTAAACCAAACTCTTTACTGTTTCCTTAATATTGGAGGCTATCTGAATCTCAAAACGATTTTTTTATTTTTATTTTTTTGAAATAAACCTATACGCTAATAGCCGTTTTACGTTGTTACTCTGTCGATGGATTTAATCAAAATGTACTGTTTTTAAAATGAAATGAAAATAATCTTTATTTTTAACGAATTTTTCATAAACTTATATGCAAACCCAACTTCCCCAGGCAGTCAACATAACCTCAATGTAATCAATTTATCCAATTGCGCTTTAAAGGTCTCAGTTCCTTTTGTAGTTATTATTCAATTCTGAAAAAAATTTAATCACAGTAAAATTTCTGCAGAAAAAAATAACCTAAAAATAGCATTTTTGAACCATTCTGTCAGCTAATCTAACCTCAATGTAATACCTGATATTTTGGCATCATTTGAAGAGTAGATGATTGTATAATTCGTCAGAAAATGCTTTACCCACATTGTCTTCTTCTTCTAAATTTTTATTCAATTGGCTCTTGAATTAATCACATCTGTTTATCAATGCTCAATCAGAAATCAGTTCTCGCTCGATTCTGAAGGTAAACATAATTCCACAAGAGCCTCTTGTCGATAAATCTAACCTCCATTATTTCTTCTTAGAACTTAGAAGGAAATATGTATATGTTTTCAAGACTCCTGAAGGCGAGCTTAAAATAATTATACAATTTCATATAGAAGCCTATGTTGAATGCAGTATTTTCTATAGTTCCTGAAAGCAGGTCTAATTTTCGAGTAATCTACTTAAATTCAGATATACATATCGTCACCTAAAATTCAAAATAACGTAACACCTCTTTTCATAAATTTACAGGCGATGGAAGACGTTATAATATAAACCACTCATATTGCAAAAAAATTTGAGTTTTGGTTATAAAATGATTATGGATTGGTTATAAAATGGTTATTTATTGGTCATAGCTAACAGCGGCAGCAGAAAATTTTATGCAACATATATGTCATATGATGTAGGGAATCGTAAGGATTATTTATATATAGTTTTCTTTTATTCACTTTTTATAATTATATAAATCTAAACTATAAAAGTGTTGACCCAAATTTGAAAGCAAAGATAACCTTTACGATATTTTTTCCGCAGTGTCAAAAGTCGCTTTGTACTGGTTTAAAAAGTGGCAAGTTCATTCGCAAACCTAACCTCAATTTAATTATTTTCGAAAAATACTTCTAATTCTGAGAATATTGGTTTATATATGAAGCAGTTTTGAAAGATTTCATACAATCTTCTATTTATCACTTGATATCTTTTCCATAAAAATATTAAAAAATTTGGTTTGAGAATTCACAGAGCATTTTCATATATGCTTGTCATTATTTCTGGATTTTTTTTTGACAAAATTTTTTTTTCATATTTTAGTGTTACCAAGTAACTTTTATTTCGAGCTGCATTATTTTGTATTGATATTTGAAATTATTTTTGATTGATATGTTTCAAAATTAGACTATTACTAAGTGAAAGCACTGAGTTTGCTAAAAAATTGGATTTTTTAAATTTCAATTTCGTGCTTATTTCCAAATGACCTCCGATGTGCTCATCTCTGCCCCCTATGGTTTCAATATCAAAAATGAGTGATCGATGTGTGTTCATATCTAATTTCAAATACCCTTCGCACAAGAATGAATTTCGCCACCTAACATGTCAATTGGAAAACTCAACCTTGCCGCCCCAAATACCGCTGTCTGTCTACATACACGCACATAATTGCTCCATGTAGGCTTGGTCGCATTCACGAACTCATTTTTTATTAATTTTTGTTCTATGCCTTTTTCATTGCTTCATTGTTGTATGTGCGCGCTACATACATACATACATTTTCGGTATACAATATTGTGTATTTTTGTGTTGACTTAAGTAATTCACTGTTTGCTAATTTTCGGTAGTGCTTGACTTTTGAGCCGCCATGCCCGCTAACAACAACGCCGCTACCCACTCGCATTCGGCACGCAATCGCTGGCAAACATTATGCGCCGCACACGCATACATATGTACTATACATAAGCGAGTACATGTATTTTCGGTATTTTGTTTATTTTCTACGTTTGCTTGTGCCTTCTGCTTCGTTTTTTTTTTTTGTTTTTAGTTTTATTACATATTTGGTGCGGCGGCACAAGGACAAATGTTGCTTATGCTAATGAACTCTCATCCTGCCAAACTGTAGTCTATATGTGTTTTTGCTGCTTTTGTTGTTGTTGTTGTTTCCCTTAAACATTGCTCTTGCCTGCTACTGTTGCTAGCTGTTTGTGTTTGTTGTACTCGTGCAAACAATATTTGTAATCTGCTCTTCTCTTTTGCGCCTCACATTTCCTTTTGTTTCTCGCGTTGTTTTGCAAAGGCAAAGAGAAAGAGGCATATATTAAGTTGGTAAGGAAAGTGAAAACTTTTAGCAAAACTTGCAAAAATTTTATTTATTTATTTACGCCTTACTTTGGTGTGTTTGCTGCTCTGCATACTGATGCGGGAACACCAACGTTGCAACTACGACGACAGACAAGGGCAAGTGGGTTAGCAAATATTTGAAGCGCTGGCTTTTTTGGAACTTTTTTTTTGTTTTTTTTTTTTAGTTTTTTTGAGAGAGAAAGAGAGATAATGATCTAAAATTTGCTGAGTTTAAGACAAAATTTACATTTTCATATTAAATTTGTATTTTTGTAAAAATAAATATATCCGCTATGCTGATTATGCAACCTCTTTATGGAATTACATGGGTTTTCTCGGGTAAAAAACAGACTTTTTTGACCAATTTTTTCTCATATAAAAATTAAATATTTTATTAGAATTTTTTATTAAAAAAATTTCGCGTCATTTTTTTTTCAAATAGTTCTAATCGAAAAAAAAATCTTCCTCCAAGTCTTCAAGAATTGCATCTCAAACACCCGTACAAAATTTCTGGAAGATCGGTTTAGTAGTTCTCGAGAAGCCAAGGTGGTACAACTTTCGCATAATTATAAAGTAGATCCGAAATTCGAATAGAATATATTTACGAACCGAGATACAGAATGGGGTCCCAGCTAGCCATTTTCCACGCAAGACACAGTTCGTTCGAAAGGTTGGATTTGAGTAACTTTAACACGTAACTGAGTTAAATTTTGAGCCATGATATGGCTTTTATTGTCTTATTGGTTAGACTTCCCAAGGCTACAGAAAAAAGATTTCGAGGATGTAAAATATAGATAGTCGCAGCCACAAAATTTTACATGGAGAATGCAAATTGTGCTGTGAATAGTGTTCCAAAAGGCAAAGGAGTAAGACTTTGTTGTCATTAAGCTCGGCAAAAAGAATAAATTTCTCGGACCTTGCGTCTCAAAGACGGCTTTTTGGCATAAGCAACAATTTTTGATGCTACTTTATTTCGAAATCTTAAAACAAACCTAACCTCTAATAACCGATAAGAGATAAAAGATAAAAAGTAAAGAGAAATATTGAGCTTTTTAGGCAATGAAAACATACACTCTCAAAGACTATATAAATTCCTTAAATGTCATTTATTAAAATAATATATCTTAACCTTGCCATATCACACCACTGCCACCAAAACTCATGCCATTTCCACCAACAATTTCCATTGTTAAGAAATCACTGCGATTTTTCTATGAATTTCCACGGCCTTTTTACCCCAATTCCTATTGAGCGCACACAAAAAAAGGTGGAAATCAAATAAAAAGTATAAAAAACGCTACGCTATTTTTATTTATTTTATACATTTCCTTAATTCACCTTCACCGCCATCGCCACCAGCATGCACAGCACGCACTAAGCCTCGCTGCCATTGTGTGACGGCGCGTTCAAATCGATTTGTGCTTTATTCGTATTTATCAATCTTGCGAAGCTGTTAACATTTCAACAATACAAAAAACGAGTAAAATGAAAAATGCAAATAAAAATAAAAACAAGGTGAAAAAAGGTTAGAAATGGCCTACCGAAAGCCCTGCAGTTCAAGGTCGCCAATGCACGCACACGCACCGCGCGCACTGCAGCCTACATACAAATGAGATGGCTGGGAAAGACAAATCCGAAAAATACAGCAACAACAAGCGAAAAATCACATAAATAAATAAATAAGTAGACAACAAAAGCCAAAAGGCCACAAAAGTAGCAACAACAAGAGGGGCGCGTAGTGTGTGTGTGTTTGTGCGCGCAGTGTGATTGCACAAGCCGCGCGGTGCCACCGCTCGCCAAGCGCCGCCGCGTGCGCTTGCTGGCATGCAGATAGGCGCTTAAGCTTGCAATTTGTTATGGCGATACAGACATGCATACATACATGTGTGCTTACGCGCGCCGCATACATACATACACACAGCTGTTTCGTAAACGCTGTTACCTATGCGCAGTGGCGAAATTTTGTGCAAACTACAACAACAGCAGCGAATATATTTTGTATTAAAAAATAAATGATTTTCAATTTGCATTCTCCAGCTGCTACGGAGGTTTCAGTGGAAGCGCTCATACATTAGCACATACATATGTACGCGCTCAAATGTAACCTCATCTCTAAAAGCGAAGACGCTGTAGCAGCTTACAATTGGCTTATGCAAACGAGTGTACTCTAAACATCGGATACAATAAACTAGCCACAGAACCGCTACAAATATATGGATATGCTAAATACCTGAGCGCGCTGTGGCACCACCAAATCGGCAAACGGTGCGCGCGTATCAGCAAGCAGCGCGACAAAAGTGAAGCTTCAACGCGGGGACATGCGAAATTAAAACATAAAACAACAATAACAGGAACCAATCATGAACTGACTAAGCAAGCCACACATACACGCACACCCACAAACAAACTACTTACCACAAAGTAGTACAGTCCGCGAAGCGCAGAGGAAAACGTGAATTACAAAAAAACCAAAAAAAATAAATTTGAAAAAAAAAAACAATGAAATCGAATAAAACGCAGCCAACCTCGGCGCGACGTCAAACAAATAGCGAAATAGTACCGCTAAAATTAATAAAAGTAACAGCAACAAAAACGGTATTTGTAGTAAAACGGCCAATAAACTGTGCGCGCCGAGTTCAAGGCCTAGCAAATGGCAAAAGCAACCGAAAACAGACGTGAAAGCAACAACAACAACACAGCGCGCTATGAAACAACAATGGTGGAATTGGGTAAACGTATAATAAAAGCACGCGCTCAACGCAAAATACGACGCGCGGCAACGCACAAAACAGCGCGCAAAATAAATATAAAAAAAAAAAAAAACATTATAATACTAGCGCAGAAAAAAGTGATTATGATTATAAAAACGGCGGAGAAACGCAACACGGCATAACACACACGCTCGTGAAATTAAAAAGCACACAAACGTATACAATGAAATTATGGGTGCGCTAAGCAACGCGGCGCGGCGCGGCGCGGTGTAGCGCGTTACGTTGCGTAGCTAGAGCGCGGCCAATGCCGCGAACCACCTTGAGCGCGCTGTCAGCGCTATCAACGCGCTAATAGTAGAGCGAAGAAGCGCTCAAAATGTTTAATGAACGCGCCGCTCTGTGGTGTAAATATGGGCGCGCAAACACACATGCGCACACAAAAACATACATACAGACGTTGCCGCTACGCAGCAAGTGTCTGTCGAGGCATTGATTACACGCGCCGCTACAATAGAATGTGCGGGGAGCAAGCGTAAACACATACATATAAATATATTCTTATATATATATGTATATTTGTGCACACACAATTGTGTTTGTCGATAAAATAGATACCTGCCGCTGCTGCTGGAAGGTGTATCTACGCACGCATATTTACCTCTTGGCGCTTAATATTGTTTGTGCGGAAATACCTATCTGTGCGTTTTTGTGTGCATATTTGATCGAATTGCGGAAAAGAGATAAGATATTGTTCACTTAGCAGGAGATTTAATGTCGTACGCGCGCTGTGTATGTATGTATGTATGTGTTTGTGTGCGTTTTTATACGTAAGCGCATAAAAAGGTCATTGCTGTCGAGGTTGAAAGGTCAAAGCACCTTTAATGTGGAGAAATGGTTACGAGTGCAGTTAATTTTATACGTTTATGTGTATATGTGTGTGTATCTACTTAGATTTATCTTAACTGTGTTGAAAATATATTTTGGAAATTTTCGGCGGTGAAAGTTTGAGTGTAAATTTCGAAATATTTATTGAAATTTTGACAAAAGCGAAGTATTATCCAGTTCCACTCCATAATTCTTTTGTATTTGTTATTACATATTAATATTTTATGAAAAGATAACAATCACTCTCCTTTCGGAACTCTTCTTTAATGCTTCAAAGTGTCCGAATTCTTTTCTAAAATTCAATATTCTCATGGTTCAACAAAATTCAATAGATTAAACAGTGATTTTTAACTAAGCAATTTATTTTTATCTAAAAGAGTCATTCTCATTGCGAGCGCTGAAGAGAACGAGAACGATCTCGGTGATTTAAATCTTTTTTTTTTTTAAATTAATTTTAAATTTGCAAGCGAATATAATCACTTTTCACATAAAATCTCATATGCCAAAATACATTGGATCACAGTTGTTATATCACTAGGTCTCTCATCCGTACTAAAAGATCAAGTCACTATATTGTTTAATACATTCAGCCTACATTCCTGTTGTATTCCAGCATAATATTTGATAATAACATTGGATCTTCTTATTTTAAAGGGGTTTTATGGGAAATGGCTTTTTTAATATATTCCTGCCAGATTAACCTAATCTAACCTAATATATTCAGAGATTAACTCTTTGAAAAATTATTGCGTAATTGAGCATAAAGTGCCTTAGAAAAGTAAAGATAGGTGTCGCTGACGTCGAATTATTTCCAGAATTTTTTCTTCTACCATGCAATTATCTTAAAATTTTGAAAATTTATAGCAAAACTAATATCTTCCGTACGGGTGGGAACTGCACTGACTTCTTGATTCACTACTGAATGGTTGAGCTTTAGACTAGTTCAGCAAGCGCTGGTCTGATACTAGCAACCATGCGATCGCAAGATCCTTCTGAGTCGCTATGCGCTGATGAGATGCTACCAACCGTGCGATTGAATAGTCACGCTGGCCTAGCTTAAATCGTAAGAGGTCCAGTGAGCTCTTCGGCCTCAGCAAAGTTTATATTTCAATAGCTATAGGAGTTCCAACTGGACATTGCCTGATAGCAATCCATGCAGTGAAATTGAAAAGTTTCAGACTGTCAGTTGCGTAAACTGCTTGGAAAATGATAAGATGGAATCATCTAAACTGTGCCTCTGATTAACTTGCTCCTCTGTGGCTACTTGAATTAGATAGGCAACGTGATCCATACCACTCGTTTAGGCAATAATGGCCACCAAAAGGTGACATGTATGCATTGAAAAGCGGTTTTTGGCAAATGCCACGGCTTTAGTAGGACCATCTAGGCGACTTATGCCTCTAACTAACTTTCCGCTCCGTTCTCGAAAGTCCAGCATTTGCCAGTTCGAGGCTAAAATACCTTGGATCTCATCTTTTAGACATACATATGAAATGTCAAAAATAGAAATGAAATACCTAAGCACATTTGTGATTGGTTCAAGATGGTTTGTTGAGAATTAATATCCAAAAAAGATTTCAGCTGGCTTCACAAATGTCTGTACTTACATAACAGTCTAAGTGTGATTCCTTGCTATCTTACGAAATTTTCGTGGATATATGTGTCATGACGTGACCAAATATGTTAATATGAAGCAAGTGGTAATGATTATTTCGTCTTTCTAGTGTTGCCTATAACTAAGGATTTCTTTGAAGTCCGACATTCAAAATTTCGATGTTAAGAACCACGTCTTTTACTATGATTTATCAATGTTTAAACACTTTCTCTCGAACATTTCTTTATGCAGAGGACCAGACAAACGTCTTATTTCAAACACAGTAATAGCATTGACAGACGGCAGCGTTAAACCAGATTAATTGCATTTTTCGGGATTAATTCAGGAGTTACCACAGCTAACTCCGTTGCTGAATCCAAAAATAACTCTCAAAATTTTAGGGAGTTTGTGAGATTTTCGTTGGCAACATTGTTAAAAATGGCCAATTTTCATCTATTGTGAATGAAATACAAGCAACCCTGACAGCTGTTTATCAAATTCTCAATATAATATCAATAAAACTTCTATGTTATGATGCAGTTTTAAAAATAATGTGTTGATATGCTTTTGTAATAAAAAATGGTTTGGTAAAAATTGGTCGGCTAACAACCGTAATGTTTATCTTCTATCAATTTTCATTGAAAATATTATAAAAAGGACAATGAGCCGTTTATGACAGTTTCAAACTCGCATAGCTGCCGTCTGTCACCTACAAATTTGGATCTGATTAAGTGCGCAGTTAATCCGGATTAACGCTGCCGTCTGTCAAGGCTATAATATTGACATTACAATCTAATATTATTTAACCTTTTATCTAGTTCTCACTAAAGTTTTAATTTGTGTACAAAAATTATTTGAAATCGCATCAAACTAGTTATAATATTGGGTAGTCGAAAAAGTCGTTTCGTATTTTGTCAATAGATGTCGTTGCAGTCGTACATCTCTAGTGCTACTAATCACATTGTGTCATAACATATAGTGTTGAAAAGCTGAGATTTTAAGCTTACTTAAAGCCAAAACCAACCAAAAACTTAAAAACTTAAATTCGGTGAAGTTGAAAAAAGTTACAGCTGTTCAAAAATTAGTCAGAATAATGACGAAATTCGCTATATTTTGAATTTTTTGTATGAAAAAGGGAAGAATGCAAGCCACCAATGAAATGTGTGAAGTTCACAAAGACGATGCTGTATCAGTTCGTGTAGCACAACAATGGTTCGCTCGCTTCCGTGCTGGAAATTTCGAAATTTCGATTTACACTGTTGGAATAAAGTCTCTAGCGGAAAAATGGCAATACGTGGTCGACCAAAATGGCGCATATTTGCTTATTTATTTATTAGTATTAATATAAAAAAATAAGTTGAAGTTTGATTAGAAATACGAAGAGACTTTTTCGACTACCATATTATTTAAAGGCTGGTACCGGATTTCATCAAACGTAAACCGGTTATTTAGTTCTCACTGTATAAGAATTTTCATTTTACTACAAAAATTATGCGAAATTGGATCAAACTTGTTATATTTTGTCGAATTTTCTGTAAATGGATTTGCTACAAAAAAAAAAATTGTCAAAAAAAAAATTGTCAGAAAATTGTTAAGTCTTCCAATTCAGTTAATCCTTGATACAATCTTTAAAATTTGAAAAACTCATCAAAATCATTGATTCAAAATTGAGCAAACAAACTCATCTCCTTATCTGCTCAAAGGCTTATTGAACTGCTACATACATGTATATGTACATATTTGCATACACAAATGAAATTCCATATTTTCTTTTCAAACAAATATGAGCACAAATAAGAGCTCTTCAGCAGCCTTTGCTTTGACTCATTTCAAATTACATTTCGTACAATCGACAGATCTTCAATATTTACAGCAATTTCTTTCAAGCCGACTTATGCCTTTCAACCTCAAAATTTAACTGTTACTTACGCACATGCTACCCACAAAAAAAAGAAGAGGAAAATAAAGAAAATTAACCGTCCCGTAACGCCCAACTGCAACCTCGTAAATGTGCCACATTTTGTGCCGTTACAGCAATATACGAATATATGATCATCCACTTGCAACATTTCGACATACGCGCGCACCGTCTCACCCGTTCATGGCGATGCCGTTGGCTCCACAAAGTAAATCTGGAAAATAGGTTGCTGCTGCTTATTGCCTGTATTTGGCTTCATACGCTCAGTGGAGCGTCGGGCTGGAGGGGAAAACGGGAGGCCCTTCAAGGATGTGAAAATGTGTGTGCATTTTCATAAAAATTTCATAGCTTTATGCAAATGGAGGGAGCAAATGCCTTTGTGGCACATACACATATACATATAGGTGTGTGTAAATAATTTAATATGTGTGTGTATGTGTTAACACACATTACTTTGTGATTTGTGGGTGTGCATACTTTTCGTTTTGGGTCAACCGAAGACAAAAATATAACAATCCCCATTTTTGTTGCTGCCCAAGCACAACTAAACATCATTTTAGGTGTTAGCAGCAGAACAGCCAACAACAAGCACATAGCCATAAAGTTACAGTTCAAACACACACATTTACACAGAAAGTCACAAGAAATTGACCCCGAAAACGAACAAACAGATAACTAAAATAAATAAGGGACCGTCAAACAAAAAAAAACAAATAGCAACAACAACAGCAACAAATGGTTGTAAAAGCAACGCGTATGAGAAATACAAAAACAAAAAGCCAACAAGTTGACCTCATTGTTGAGCAAAAGATACAAAATAACGTAAAAATAAATGTGCTGACATGCGTAACTACCGTGCATATGTATGTGTGTGTGTGTGTGAGAGCGTTATAAAATATACATGAGTATGCGTGCTTGTGCGTCTTGGCATTTCATCCCATGAACGTGGGTCTTTGGAACATACACTTTAGCCTCAATGTCAATCCCAGCGCTAGCCTCGGCCTCAGCCTCAGCTTCATCACCATCGCCATCATCATCAATTCCAGCATCTTCATCACGCTTGCACCAACATGCGCGGCTTGGCAGCTACGCTTTATGCGCTAAGTGCTTATTCAACCTTGAGGCAGCGACAGCAATGGCTGACTGCGAGCTGAAGGTTCATGAAGTGAAAAATTGGCCATCATGATTGCTGTTGTTTGTGGCGAAACACAGCTGCTTGCCCAAATTGCCTTGGACTCAAAGATCCCTGCGTTCTGCACGTAACTAATATATGTATCGGTGTATGTGTGCGTGTATTTCCGCGCTTGTGTCCCTACAACAATCGTGCGTCGTCCGTTCGTCCGTCCGCCTGTCAGCCAACTGTCGCTCCCTGCGACACATCTCTCATTTATGTAAGTCATCGCCTTTACGCGTGTGTCGCCAACTTCGCTGGCTCTGGCTCAGTCGGTACATTTTGCCCATTTTGCCATTTGTCTTTTCGCATTTCGGTTGATTTTCTTTTTCATTATTACCAAATTGACCTACTTTTCTGCACCTTTATTGACACAAACACACTCACACACCGACACACACATTTGTGTAAGCTTCTTTCATTCACATGCCCGCCGTCTTACGAAGTTCAGTCACTTCCTTGCCCGCTATCGGCAAATAAATCGTCCAAACTCCCGCCCGCCCTCGCAGCACTCTCTCTCCGGCACTTTGTCATTTCGTGTCTGCGTCGCAGCTGGTTTTTCTTTACCTCTTGCCGTGCCGTTTTTTAGGCGAAAATTCACTGTTGCGTTGTTGTGTGGCAACACCAGTCTCTGCGCCACTTCCAGCTTGAATTTCAGCTGTTGCCATAGATTATTTTCGTTCTGACATTTCTGTGCTCAGTGTGTCACTAAGTTGTTGTGTGGTTGTGCGTGTAGAAATCATGCGTAAGGAGGCCAACGACATTAGCATCTCCATGCCATTACCCACATTATCTTAAAACTTGAAGTTGCAGGCTATGGAATAGCAACAACGATTTTGTAGAATTTAAAGGAGCTCTCATTTAATGAAAAATGTTTATGCTCAATAGCACCTTTCATAATTCATAGATTTCATTGAGAACCCATTCATTATGCATCCATATATTGTTTGAGTAAGTCACAGCATTGCTTCTTTCTTCAAGCTTAGCCTGTCTTTATCACCGCTTAATCGCACAGCAGCCATATATTTTGCCCTAAAAAACCAAAAATTAGCACACTTTCATATAAATGTGATTGTAATCCACTTACTCTCTACTTAGACCATATAAGCACAATCCGTTCGTAAATCTCTTCTCTTCAAATATATCGAACTCAGCGACACCTATCGAACCTTTCACTATTTAACTTCTCTACGGCTTCTTTCTGAAGGGTGCAGCAGTAACAAGACATGTACTATCCGATCGTTTCTCTCATTTTATATATTCTGCTTAAGGCTTTTGGACAATAAATAAATTTTGTCGCTAAAGTTTTAAGTCTTTCAGGTATAGCAATTTTCCAGTGAAACCTATTTTCATATTCTACTTATAGTAGTTCAAATATCCCATCGAATAGTGCCATATTTGAGGCCATCTTTTATAAAATCATTCCTGTAGCCTTATTTTCAACTAAAAGACTATTTGATGAGACCTCTAACTGCCTACTCCACATTCGGTGGAAAATAAGCCAGGTCTAGCGTTACCAAGTTTAAAAACTTTCCACGGCATTAGGTGCGATGAAGCGCTTCCAAGATTACTACCGCAATGAAGGTGATTTCCACAGGTTAATCAGGATCCAACCCCTAGACGAACAAACCTATCTCTATACATATATGTATATGTCTATATCCTTCATTATATGTTCAGTGGCCTTTGGACCACTTTAACTTTCGAAATTAGTTCCAATATACAGAAGAAAATCAACTCTTAAATCATCTACTTCGGTTTTTGGACCCTCTTCAAACCAGAATTTGGTTCAAATATTAGATTATTTCGACTTATCGTCATTTGCTATCGGTGCTTCACTCTTGTACTCTTGATGGCACTTCCATCACACTAGCAATCACTCACAATCTAGCACCACCAAGAACGCGACAATCCTCCAAAATTAAAGAAGTCTATTTTGGACGCGATGCATGTGACCAGCGTGTGCCCTTTAGGAGGCTCAAACGCTTTGGATCTCCTAGTAGATGATATGTGCTTTCATTAGCACCATCAGTCAGCCGCTTAGAGTCACCAGGAGCAAGACTAAAAGCTGCGTATCTCTTCTTCTTCCAAACTCCGGTATTGCAAGTGCTTCTAAGCAACTTTGAATTATTCTATGCGATTTTTAGACGGACTTATCACTCACTTTACACTTTGTTAATCGTTATTGAAGGCTACAACGCTTTATCTGCACGCACAAACACACACATGCATATGTATGTATGTATTTAGTATATAAAAGCATTGGACACACTTTTGAAAGCGTAAACGGCGACATCATCTCAACAATGTCAGCGCAAAGACGCACCTTTCAACAGTTTTTAAATTAGTTTTAATGGTAAACGAAAATAAAACAACAAAAAAATAATATGTATTTCAAAAACAACAACAAAAATTTTCAAAAGCAACAACAACATCCAATATGTAGAGCTGTCATTGTTGTGCTCGTTTTGTATTGTGCAACCAAACGATGTTGCGGCTTCCGTGCGCGTATATATGTACATGCGTGTGCTTGTATGTATGTATTTGGTGTATTGGCCGGTTTAGTACGGTTAATTCAGTACGGTTCTGTTCTGTTTATCGCGCTGAATTGCTGATTGCCACACAATGTACGAGATGAAAACACAGCCAACCAAATAAAGAATGTAACAAACTGTAAGCCCAAAACAATTACAACCACAATTGCAACAACAACAGCAAATACAACATAATAGTTGAACTTCGGCTGCACCCAAGCTACAATACCCTTCAGAGCGGGATTTCTTATAATACAAAAATATTAAAAAAAAAAAGTAATATCTTGATTTTATCGTTCAGTTTGTATGGCAACTATTTGTTATTGTGAACCGATCTGAACTATATTTTCGAATATTGTAGCATTGACTTGAAAAATAATCCATGCTAAATTTCGTGTAGATTTATTGTCAAATAAAAAAGTTTTCCATACAAAGACGTGATTTTGAACGTTCGATTTATATGGCAGCTATATGATATAGTAGTCCGATCTGAACAATATCTTCGGAGATTGTAGTGCTACTGTAAGTAATGATCCGTGCCAAATGTCGTGACGATATCTTGTCACATAAGAAAGTTTTCTATAGAAGAACTGAATTCTGAACGTTCGGTTTATATGGCAGCTATATGATATAGTGGTCCGATCTGAACAATATCTTCGGACATTGGGGCGTAACTTTAAATAATTATCCGTGCCGAATTTCGCGACGATATCTTGTTAAATGAAAAAGTTTTCCATACAAGAACTTGCTTTTAATCGATCAGTTTGTATGACAACTAGTTACTACAGTGATCCGATATGGACGGTTCCGACAAATAAGCAGCTTCTTGCTAAAAAACAAAACTTTTGCAATATTTCAGATGGATATCTCGAAAACTGAGCGACTTTAGTTCACCAAAGAAAACAAAAACGAAAATGGCCAAATCGATCTTTTTTTCCTGAGTGTAGCAAACTGCGCCGTACAGGGTATTAAAAACGGCAATGTGTAGTATAGTGTGTCAGAGACGCCAAGTAGCTGAGATAGCGCCGCCAGACGTCAGCGAGGGCCAACTGCCAGCATTGAGTTCATCAGCAGCTGAAGCAATGCCATAATTCGCATTATTGTTATTATTGTTGCTGATAACTTGCGGTTACAGCGGTTACACCTTGTGCTCTATAAATGCAAACACACACACACACACAGGGGCATTAACTTAGTTTCGAGGCATTTACATAGTTGCGAGTAATCTGCAGCAGCTTCGTGGCACACAAAGTGGCGCAGACGATTTGGCCAAGCTTTGACGGCTGCGGCGGCAATGTATGAGTGTGTATGTACACTATGTATGTGTGTGTTTGAAATCCAAACAGCAATCGCATTTTGCCGTTGTTGCCGTTCACTTCATGTTCTAGTAAATCCAAATCAGCAACATATCTTCTGTGTGTTTGTGCGCGCGCTTCGCATTGAAGTTTCGTTAAGAAAAACCTCCAGAGCATTATGAATACCCACAAATAATGACTAAAAAAGCATAGAAATAAGAACGTTCGCTCACTTGCGCCCAACCAAGCGTGCAATCTTACGCGCTGTTTGCTGCTTGCTGACAGCTAGCGGCTAGCTACTGCGAGAAACTCGGCAGCAGGCCGCGAGACATTGCCGTTGCGCTGGGAGGTTGATTCTTGACACAGTTACAAAATACCAAGCGAGCAGCCGCACAGTCGCCACGGCAATCGGGCGCACCACAAACACACATACATACACAATCACTCACCTACTTACATACATACACCCTTTATATGCATACACAAACAAATCAAGAAGCAGCGGCGTGTACTTGCTGGCTGGCCGCGCCGCCAAGTACATATGCGCTTATGGAGCGTGGAACTTTGGAAAATTATACGCGTGCAGTCGTGTGGAAAATCTCTCTGGCATTGTGCCGTGATTGACTGCTCCCGCTCTGTTGTTGTGATGTGCCTTTTTCGCTTTGTTTTTTGCTTTACTCATTCTTGTTGTTCTTGCTTTTTGCACAATTTTTCGCGTGTTTATTGAAATTGTTGTTCGTTTTCCTCGGCGTTTAATTTATTAAATTCGAAGAATTAAGTGGGCGTAAATTTAATTTTGCTAAATCGATTTAGCATTTAATAGGTCAATAGAAGGAGAAATGATAAATATTTTAAATGAAAAAAAATAATACAGTACTTTGAGAATATAAGAACGTCAGTTTCCACCAAATTTCGTGAAAGGAACATTTTTCTTTTCCAAAAAAAAAAATAAAAAAAACCCAAAATTTGGTTATGTGTATTTTTCACATAAATTTTGAGGTTATATAAAAACGGTCTATATACCGAAGTTATAGACCTTATTATTACAAACAACATAGCCATATAACTTTTTTCCGTAGAACTCGTAGTTTTGTCGGAAATCCTGATAAATCATTCCCAACCCTTAAAAGTTCAGCCACATCCCTTCCTTCCTTCCTGCTCTTTCTTTTCCCGACCTCATATCCCACGTAAATTCTTTTTTTCCTTATTTTTAGCTATTTTATATTTCGTTTCCGTTAGATCTTTACCCTGGTCTAAGTTGTGATTATTTTCATATACAAAGTCTTACCTTAGCATAGAAGATGTTCTATAGTGTTTTCTTCTTCTACCTCTCTTCTAGCTCCTGACAGCTTCTACAATAGTCATTGTATATTTATAACATGTTTGTAGATTAGATATCTTCAAATTGCAAGAGGCATAAAGGTATTCTCTTTACGGAGTCCAGTTGTAGGGTGGTGACTGCTCTGGTTAATTTATCTGCTTTAAAGTTACCACTGCTATCTCTATGTGCTGGAATCCATTGCGGTTTTATCATGAAATAGGATGTTAGATCCACCAAGAGATCTTTCAGTTTTCTTGATGAAACCTTTAGAGACTTCAGTGATTTCAGAACCATTTGACAATCTTTATATATGGAAGTGATCCTTGTTGTGAGCACACTTTTTGTCAGAACAAGAGTGCTTTCTTTAATTGCAGTGATCTCCACATGGCAGGCACTGCAGTGATCTAGTAGTCGAAAGAGGATTCTGGTATCTAGGTTTGCAGAAAAGATTTCCACTCGATTATCTGGTTTGGACCCATCCATATAAATACTTATCCATGTGCCTGCACACCTCATTCCTCTCCTTTTTTAGGTTAAGATAAGTTGTCATTTAAGTCATCCAACGGTAGTCCCAAGAAGCGTGACGGTGTTGGACCATAGGGAGAAGGGTGTCCGATATATAGGGTTAGCTGGGCATGCAAAGAAGTGATTAGAATCATGCGGAGACTCGTTGCATGCTGGACATATAGTATATTGTCGGGCTAGATTATGGATGCATAGGAGTTAACCCTGACAGAGTTTCAGAACGAAGCTGCGCAGGAGTCACTCTCGATTCTCGCGGTAACTCGAGCTTGTCGTCAACAATGATTGATGGTTTAATTTAAAGTACGTTACTGAGAGCGAGTCGATGAATGTGTTTATGGCTCCACTGTGAATGGCGGTCAGTGTATGTCTTAAATTAATTACGTCCGAAGTCTGGTCGGCGCGCAGTCTTATGTCGTCGACGTAGTTAAGGAAGGACCTCTTGCAGTTCCTAGAAAGCGGTTCCGCCTCAAGCCGGCAACTGTACGAAAACATGCAAGCAGAAACTGCTTAGAAAGAAGCTCATTAACAGGGAACGGGCCTCACTGTGAAGATGTTCGATCGGAGTTATCAAGAGGCATCCCGTTATAGTCCAGAGTAGAGTATTCTGGCACGTCTAAAGCTTTCTCGTCTGTGTTTCACTGCATCCCGGCGACCATGTTTGTGCGGCGTAGTTAAGAACCGGCCATCCGATTAACTTGTATGTTGCCGGAACGTTTCTTTATATTTTCCCCATGTACTGCCGGCTAGCGACTTGAGGATTTTTTTATGCCTCTAAAGTTTTGCAATAATCGCGGTTGTGTGAAGAGTGGAGGAGCACAGGCTGTCTAGTGGCGCGCCTAAAACCTTATGGCTATGGACAGTCGCATTTTAAGGCCATCGACTGCAAAATTAAGGTCAACGCTGTACTCCTTCGTCCAGTTTGAGAATATGGCCGCTGTTGATTTAGGGGGGGAGAATGTTAGGCTTCGTGCAACGGAACTGCAGTGGAAAATTTTTTTAATTTCAAGTTGCCTCCAGGCTGCTGTTGAATTTTCACGACTTGGGTTTTTACGGTCAATAAACAATAACAGCTCCGAACGACCTGCCGTTGTTAAAGTAAATTCTTTCTCTAATTCCCAATTTAATTGCTAAAGAAACTCGACCTCATGGCTCGACGAGTAGTAACAGTCACGAACTCAAGCCATTCCCTTCCTTGTCGTTGCGCCTGCCATTATAAATTGCTATAAAACATTTGCATAACCAAATTCCTTCAAATACTTGCCTTTAGTTAATTTCATTTATAAATATAAAATGTATATGCGCATTAGGGTGAGTCAAAAAAAAAAGTTATATCGAATTCATGGCTTACAATGAAACTGAAGAATAAAAAAGCAAGAAAAAACGTTAACTTTGTACGCATTGAAGCTATAATACCCTTTACAGATGAAAAAATTTCCATGCCAGAATTTCATTTCGATCGGTCGGTTTGTACAAGGATCGTTCCAAAGTAAACAGTACTTTAAAAAAAAAAAAAAAAAACAGAACAAATGGTTTTTTTCGGCAATGTCAATTTATTTTATTGGAAATAGTCTCCTTCTGCTTCAATTCAGCTTTTGGCACGGTCCAAGAGCATGACGAACTAGTGTTTTAGCTCGCTGACCGGTATGGCCGGCAGTCTCCCGGTGCAAACCTTTTGAATGGCCTATACGTCTGCATAACGCTTTCCTTTCATGGGCAAATGCATTTTTCCAAAAAGGAAGGAGAAGGGGTCGCACGGTGCCATATCAAGTGAATACGGGTAGTGGTTAATGGTTAAAATGTGATTTATGGTCTAATAATCGTCCTTCGAATGTTGGATTCTAAGCAATTTTTGGTCGTCAGTCAATTTGTGCGGAACAAACCGTGCACACACCTTTCATAAGCCCAAATGTTCGGTCATAATGCGATAACTCGATGTTTTGGGGATGTTCAATTCTATTTCCATGAATTTCAATGATGATTTCGGTTTCGATGGAATTTCCGGTGATCTCGGATTTTGATTGGCCCACATATTGATCGTCATTTATGTCCTCACGACCCCTTTGAATACGTTGAAACCACCAATTGAAACGTTTCGGTAAAAGTTTTACCAATTTTAAAACAAAATTTAAGGTGGCTCTATGTTCGAAGCTCATTTTCGCACTGATAACACAAACATACTGACACTTAAAACGCAATAACTTCACTTCCAATCGATGAAATGTCCTCAAATTCTCACTAGACAATCGATAAAGATAGCAGATTCTTATGCACCAGTCGACATATAAATAGATGGAGCCACCAGTGGGCGCTAGATTCAAAAAGTCTTGTTTACTTTGGAACGCTTCTTGTATATGATACATATGTATATGCTATAGCGGCCCAATATCGACGGTTCTGATAAATGAGCATCTTTTTGGAAGAAAATACTTCAAATAGATTTTTCAAAACTGAAGGCCTAGCGCGAGTATATACAGACAGATAAACGGACAAGGGTGCACGTCGACTCAGTTCGTCACTCCTTTTCGAGGTATAAAAATATCTCTAAAAAGCAGGTTTTTGATGGGAAGATGTCTGTCAGCATTTAAAGTTTCCCATATAAAAACTACATATGTATGTATGTGCTTTCATTAAAATATAGTGTATAGTAATTTTTAAACATCGTAGATTTTTGTTAAGCTTAAAAATTCTTAAAAAAATAATTTTTCACAGTGGATTTTTTCATTTCCAAATGCATACATTTAAAAGCTTTAAAAAGTGGACAAAAATATAAAAATAAAAATAAAGAAACAAAATATATTTTTTTTTTGCTCACCCTAATGTTCGCCTGTATATTTATTTGTACATTTGTATCCAATTAGCAATTCCTTTCCTTCCACAACTATAAAATTGCATGCTTCCGGCTTACAACTTTACAACACACAAAATATTCAACAACAAACACACATACACACTCACATTTGCACTCCTCCTCACACATACGCGCGCATACACTCACGCAAAAGCCATGTTGTGAACTTGAATTTCAAATTTGCACGCAGAGAGAAGGTGAATTGCCTTAATTAAAAGCGCAGCGATTGAGAAGCCAGAACCACAAGAAAACAAGACTAAAAGCATACAAGCATAAAAAGGGACGGGGGAGTGACGACAACAATGCCAAGGGAGAAACACCACGACATTTTGATGATGCCATAAATTTGCCCTTTTATTAGCAGCATGCGCATGCGCAAACATACCTTCATATATATGTATGTATATATGTGTTTGACTATGTGTAAACCTATGCAGATATGTTATTTCCCTTTTTATTGGAATTTTATTGCGCAATTGTGTTTGTTATGTTTGTGCGCTTATGTATTTGTGTGTTTGTTGCTTGGTTGTTTTGCTGCAACTGTGCATTTCTGCGAAATAAATTTGCCTACGTTAAATGGCAAAGAAGTTCAATTGCAATGAACTAGCGCATAAACAACCACACAAGTGAGCAAGGCAATTTGCTGAGGTAGACATGTATGTAGGTATGCGTGTAAGTTTGTGTATGTGTGTGTATCGGTACAAGGGCAGTTTGAGAAGACTCAGACTGCTTCTTTCACAAACCAGTCGGGTCTGCGTTAAGAGAATGAACCTGGATTTGTATCCCGCAAGGATTTATCAGCACGGCAACATTCTACAAAATTATTTGGTGGGAATTTTCTACTGTTATTACAACAACAATTCAAATTTTTCGAAATTTCATTTAATTTTTTTTTTCTAAAAAGTTCCATTCCTTAAATTTAATCGTAATTTTACCATAAATTAAGAGCTTGCTATTACATGGCTATTCTTCAGTTGTGTTTTCGGTTAATCTCAGAATTTCACCTCTTATCATTTTGTATAACCGATTCCTCGTGGTAAGAAATTACAAATTCGTGGAAAGGCTTCTCTGAAAAGTAGCTGCCCAAGTTGAGGCTACTAATTTTAGTACTACTACTTTTTAGTACTTTTTTATACCCTGAACAGGGTATATTAAGTTTGTCACGAAGTTTGTAACACCCAGAAGGAAGCGTCGGAGACCCTATAAAGTATATACATAAAGAGTCGATTTAGCCATGTCCGTCTGTCTGTATATATACAAACTAGTCCCTCAGTTTTTAAGATATCCTTTTGAAATTTTGCAAACGTCATTTTCTCTACAAGAAGCTGCTCATTTGTCGGAACGGCCGATATCGGACCACTATAACATATAGCTGCCATATAAACTGAACGATCGGAATCAAGTTCTTGTATGGAAAACTTTCACATTTGACAATGTATCTTCAACAAATTTGGTACAGATTATTTTCTAAGGCAACAATGTAATCTCCGAAGAAATTGGTCAGATCGGTTAACTATAGCATATATGTAGCTACCATACAAACTGAACGATCGGAATCAAGTTCTTGTATGGAAAACTTTCACATTTGACAAGTTATCTTCACCAAATTTGCTATAAATTATTTCCTAAGGCACCAATGTAATGTGTGAAGGGTATATTAGCTTCGGTGCAGCCGAAGATAACGTTTTTTCTTGTTTTTGGTCTCGTTAGTACTAGCTACTAGTATCCTTTATGCACACGAGTAGAAGTAGGCTCTCTTAGAAGAATGTTACAGCAGCGAAAACCAGAGAATGTGAGATGAAAGAAAGTAATACACTTCACATAAATAGTTTGTAGTTGCCATCTCAGCGCTTTTTTTGTAAATAAATTAAATACATACATATACAATCTGAGTTTCTCAAGTCTACTTTAAGCTGGATTATATGCCATCAATCAAGCTTCTCTCTATATGTCCTTGTAGCTCGAGAGAAATATATCAAGAGACTGAAAACATACTCGTGCTAACTCCACACACCCAATACTAGTTAGTGGAATACACTAGGTGGGATACCTGTCGGCAAAATGGAGTTCTCCAGTGGTCTCGGGATTCTAGCGTGCTTATTTGATCAGAAAGACTGCGAGACTAAGTCGATTCGTAGAGTTTTGCGGTCAATGCTTGTTTGGACTTCTATCTCTCAGCGCTTATTTAGATTAAACGGAAAAAGCTGAACACAATGCAAGAATGAAGGCCTTTAAGATATGATATGGAGTTGCATTCACATTTCTTAAGTTTCTTCTCTATACATATATGCCATCCAGCCACTCATCTTGCTTACCGGGTTGTTAGTCTACCATAAAACCTCAGTTTCCACATTCTCTGAACGCATTTAAACTTGTATAAATTAGAAAGTTTTCGAGTGTTTATTCCAATATTTCATAAACTTGTTATAAGTCGTGAACGGGATCGTTTCGACTGATTTTTTTAAGCAACACTCTTAAGATTGTTAGACAGTTTCGATGTAATAGTCAAGAACCCACGTTTCGTCATTAGTAATAATGTACGGTGATCTCTACTTGACTTGGCTTTTTCAAAAGATGCCGGTCTTTTGGTATGAATCTATCTTTGACTCGCTTCATATTGAAAACATGAACCAGAATATATTCAGTCGACCCATAAGAGATGTTGAAATCCTCGGCCATCTCTCCGATGCCAACACAATAATGTTTTTGAAACATTTCACACATTTTATTTTTTTTTCCAAATAAACAGCTGGCAAACACATGAAGATCAAACTTCTCACGAACAAAAACAAAGATTGCCCTAATCTAGAAAAAACAAATGTTATCGTTTTTTTTTTGGTACCAATCCGGGTTAAATTTGATCAGATGCTATTAATGCCTACTTGCCCATCTGCATGTGTTTCTTAGCCGCAGAAGTGTTTCTCATTCACGTTACCCTGTTTAGGCGGTTACGTCTGCCAATGGGGTCTTATAGGCGATTGATGTCTCCTATTAACGTTGACAACTTTTACAACGAACAGTTTTGCGGCTCACTAGCTTGTCCAACTGCCCTCGTATCTATGCTTGGTTACTCTTTTCTAAGCATTAGGAGGTAGCAGTGCGGTAAAGGAGTAGAACTTCTTGCCTTTGCAGTGCATATTGAACTATATATGTACTTATATCTTCGTATATGTACATATATAAATATGTATATACCAGTATGAACTAAATGAAATATACATGTATGTGCGTATGTCTGTTTAAATCCAACGTGTATGCAGCATGTAGTTCTTGGCCCGTGTTGGTAGGCTCTACTAGCACCAATCTCAAAGATACTCCAATGAAGTGCACTTTCGACTGATGCGCACCCGCCTCTCGACGCTCGACGAGACTGACTGATTTTCGCTTTGTTGCTTGTGCAATTGCCATTTTTAACAACCAGTTGCAATTGCAATTGCATTCGGTGATATTGTTGTTGCAACATAGCTATTATTGCACTTAATTCAAACTCTTCAGACGCGATTCCAATGCGAGCAACAGCAACAACAAGAAAAAAAATAATCAACAACAATTTCGCAACATGAAAACAACAACAATATGTTTAACAAAAACAACAGCAACTGCAACATAAAAACAACAACATCAGTATTGCAACAACATGAAAAAAAACAACAATATGTTGAATAAAAACAAAAATAAGAGATGCAACAAAAACAAAAACTGCAGCATAAAAACAACAAAATTTCGAACAAACAGATAAAAACAACAACAACATCACTATTGCAACATGAAAAAGCAACAACAACAACAGCATAGAAACATTCATAAAGTTAAGAATTACTTGGCACAAACCATTAAACGCAGACATTGCATTGAATGCAATTTGACTACAACAAAAGCAACAAATACTTGAACCGATGCAACCGATGGTGAAGAAGTCTATGGCCGAGACTCACTGCAAAAGCTAGACCTAAGAGCAGGAGTTGAGTGTGCGGACGCTTGCAACATAGGTTGCAACATCAATACACACACACAAACATACATATATACTTGCATGCCGACCATTTTGCCGAGCCTTTCAAATGAATGCCCACTAAAGACACAAACGAACGCGACGCGACGTCTCGTTATGTATGCAACCGAGAAATACAAATAAAGCAGAAATCACAAAAAAAAATAACAACAAACTACCGCACAAACGCACTGGCAACACAGAGGCACAATGCCTCCATATATTTGCATGTGCATTCATGCAACATGTAGCAAAATGCAACGATAAAAAATAGGCATAAATAATATAATGAAAGTGAACTTTGCAGATTGTCGTGCGAGCATTGCGAAGCCTCCAGTGGTCTAATGGTCCCTACGCTAAAGCGCACAGGCGCTTTGGGTAGGCAGTTGCAACAACTACAGCAGCAACAACACTGAGAGTGGTAGTTGGGTGCAGTGCAATGCAGTTCAACGCGGTGCAGTCTAAGTGCAAGTGCCAATGCATATGCGAACAACAACTGCAACGCCAACAATAACAACTGCAAAAATAATAATAAAACAGACAGCAATAACAACATTAGCTTAGAAGTCAGACAACGACAATCAGTAGAACAAAAAGCAGCGACGACGGCCAATATAGAAGTTTGTGTGTATGTATATACATATAAATATTTATACATAAGTACCTATGTATATGAATATATTGTGAAAGCAGGCGCTTCTGAAAAGAGGGGATTTTCGCAGCTACAAATTTATATGAAGTGTTGTTGTTGTGATTCAAAAAATGCTACTTATTTTTTACTTAACAAAATATTTCAATAATTTTTATCATATATACACACATACATATTTTCGGAAATACTTTTTTTTTAATTTTTTTAAAATAATTTTTTTTTTTATATTTTTTGTTTTTTTTCATATTTTTTTTTATTTATTATTTTTTTTTTATTGTAGACAGTAATTTATGTTAAGTTTGGTTAAGGCTCAATCAAATAAAAAAAATCATTTAGGAACTCTCACTTTTTTCGGTCAGTTAGCAGCTATATGTTATAACGATCCGATCTAAACAATATTTTAGAGGAAAGTACTCGTAGGTCTGCCTTGGACAAAATTTCACACCGAACTTCGTTAAGATATCGGGTCAAATATAAAAAGTTTTCCGAACAGACCTTGATTTTGATTGGCCAGCTTGTATGACAGATATATGCTATAACGGTCTGATCAACATAATATCTACATAAAAAGTAGGGCTGCCGTGGACAATAATGCCTCCCAAATTTATTGAAAATATCTTGACAAATAAAAAAGTTTTCCTGACAAGAACTTGATTTTTTTCGGTCAGTTTGTATGACAGCTCTGTGCTATAGTGATTCGTAATCAGTGATTCCAACAATCGAGCAGCTTCTTGTAGAAAAAAGTAGGTTTTAAAAATTTCCAAACGATATCTTAAAAACTAAGGGACTAGTTCACGTTTATACAGAAAACATGGCTAAAACGACTGACCTTATCATGCTGATAATTTATATATTATATATATATACCTGATAGGGCATTTCATGTTTTCTTCTGGGTGTTACAAACTCCATGACAAACTTAATATACCCTCTAGATTTGTGGCAACTATTAATTTTAGCCAAAATAGGTGTGTGTCTTCGCTAAACTACAAATACATATATGTCAGCAAATAACAATGCGCCTGATTGTAGGCAACGCTTGTGAAATATTTCAAGTCACAACAAAAAATACTCCAATAAGCGATCAAACTAAAAAAAACTAAGCTTTTGTTTTTAGAAATCATAAGCTCGTCTAGAAATTCCTGGGCGTACACTTGCTTAAGAAATAATCCAATCTAAAGATTACTGATCCAAACCAGGTTAGATTTCCGAAAAAAAGACCTTGGCCGGATAAAATCCGGATCAATTCCTGTAACGTAGAACCACCTATAATGGAAATTGCTAAAAATTGTTTTCAATTGTAATTTTAGAATTTGGAAATAATAAGTTAGTAAGCTCAGCGATATCTAAAATGAAAGAATAGTAAGCCTAATTTTTTACATGGAAAAAAGTCTCTAAGAAGGATTTTACGGAATTATGGAAACATCGCTCTAAGATCATAATAGAACCCAGGTTGCGGTGCAATAAGCTTAAGTCAGCCGCAGCTGTTAGTTTTCCGTTCGGTTGAGCTATTAATATAAGATATAAGAGATATAAGATTCTGCTTAGACGAAGTTTGGTCGGGTGTTGTATAGTTGTGCGGTAAATTGAACGATTTCACTATATCTATCTTCCTAAGGTACTGGAAATATGGGTTTGAAGAAAGTAAATGATTAGTTAGGTTACGTTAGTCTGGTAGGCCACGCATAGACTCGAGAGAGTTCAGTCGCTAGGCGCTTGACGCGAATTTCAACAGACTCTGTGACCTCACTATCGATACCTCTTCCAGTGTATGATACCGTGGGAGCCCAAGATGCTTACAGCGTAGTCTTGCTAATGCGGGAAAAGTGCACAAGAGATGCTCACTTGTTTTTCTAGTGCCTTGCTCTAAACATTTCCTGCAATCTTCTCGATCCTAACCTAACCTAAATGATAGTTCATCCAAGAAAATGAACTTACTTTTCTCTCTTTATCAATAAAGAATGAAAAAACCATCGAGTGCTGTCATTAAGCGTAGAAAGAACAGAAAAGCTTGCTTCAACAAGCTTCTGTCTAGAACCGATGTTTCGTATGCCATTGAAAATAACACAATTTCCAAAGCAACCTTTTTTGCTATAACCCCTTACTTCTTTAGCAACTCCTATAATAGCCTTGACAGACGGCAGCGTTAATCCGGATTAACTGCGCACTTAATCAGATCCAAATTTGTAGGTGACAGACGGCAGCTATGCGAGTTTGAAACTCTCATAAACAGCTCATTGTCCTTTTTATAATATTTTCAATGAAAATTGATAGAAGATAAACATTACGGTTGTTAGCCGACCAATTTTTACCAAACCATTTTTTATTACAAACACATATCAACACATTATTTTTAAAACTGCATCATAACATAGAAGTTTTATTGATATTATATTGAGAATTTGATAAACAGCTGTCAGGGTTGCTTGTATTTCATTCACAATAGATGACAATTGGCCATTTTTAACAATGTTGCCAACGAAAATCTCACAAACTCCCTAAAATTTTGAGAGTTATTTTTGGATTCAGCAACGGAGTTAGCTGTGGTAACTCCTGAATTAATCCCGAAAAATGCAATTAATCTGGTTTATCGCTGCCGTCTGTCAATGCTATAACCATTCGACATAGTAACTCCGTTCAACCGGCTGTACTTCAGCCTCTAAAAGCGTGTCTCCCCTAAGTGCTGCCCGTGTTGTGCTACATACACCTCCACAGCTGCTCAAACTACGAGCCCAAACGACTGCACGTGTGAGTCGGCTCAGTGATCATTGACTCGCAACGAATTGCATACGAACGCATTGTAAATAGAAATGCATGGAAACACACATGCACAAGAGCACATACATACATGTATGCCTGTGTATGTGTTTGTTGTATTTTAAGTAGCGTTGCGTCTCGTTGGATATCTTTAAAATTAAAAGGATTGAACGCTGAAGTGTGGAGCTGACTGGCTGGCTGGCTGGCTGGCTACGCAGTGCAATGACACTTGTGTGCGTCGCCGTAGTCGGTTGGTCCGTCCGTCCGTCGACTGTCTGTGCCCTTCCACTAAATAACGCGACGCGTTGTCGTTGACTACTGCAATCAACGCCGCACGTGTGCGTACTCCGACAACGCTTATTTGCGTGTCTGCGTGTATGAGTGTGTGCGTCTGCCCTGCAAGTGCATTTGCAAATGTAGACGCATTTCTGTGAGTGTGTGTGTTAGTATATGTGAATACATATATATGTATGTCTGCTTTTACTTTTGCTGTCACTTTTCGCCTTGTTGCTTTCAACGCAAGTCAAAACAACAACAACAACGGTGTACTTAGAACGTCTACAATTCGCGTTGCAAATAGTTGGTTTTATTTGCTGAATGAAGGGTGCCGAGGCATGAAAGTATATTTTAGGGTTCTATCAAGTATGGAAGGTTCAACCCTAATTATTGGTTATTTCACCAAACGCTTTTTTAAAGCAAGTCTCAAGCTAAATAAATTTGACGATGACCCAAAAATAGTTTTGTTGGACCTTAAAGCATTTACTGTTATGAACACAAAATAGTAAGAATTTGTTAATTTTTAAATTTTTTAATTTTTCTTCAAAGTCTATGTCGTCCCCCTGATAGTTATCCCCTTGTCCCCTATTTACTTGGGCAAGGTTTTTCCCACCCGAAAAACTCACGAAAAATCAATTCGGCATGCGACGTTGCATTGTGGTGGTGCAAAAATCAAGAGTTGTCGGCCCATAATTCCGATCTTTTATTACGAACAGCTTCGCGCAAAAGACGCATAACACTTAAATAGTATTCCTTGTTCACAGTTTGCACGGTTGGAAGGAATTCGATAATCAAATAAAATTGTCGACATACGAGGTATGACAATTTAGTAATGAGACTGATTCCATAAAAACCGTATATTTGAAAGTTATTCTACAACTCTGCCATCCCCTTCAAAGTAGTCCCCTTGGACAGCTATACAGCAATTCCAGCGCGTTTTCCATGCTTCGTAACATTTCTGGAACGCTTCGACTGTCCGTAATCGACTCAAAATGGGTTCCTTTGACCACCGATTTTGTTTTAGGAAACAAAAAAAGTCACAGGGTGCCATGTCGGGCGAATAAGGCGGCGATCCCTTAGAGGCCAAATACTGGGACACGCTGAGGGCAGTGTGGCACGGCGCGTTGTCGTGATGAAGGATCCAGTTACGATCGATGTCTGGGCGCACGTTGTTGACTCGTTTTCGCAATCTTTCGAGTACTTGGCAATAGTAGACTTGATTCACAGTTTTCCCGGTGGAACGAATTCTTTGTGAACGATTCCACGGCTATCAAAAAAGACAGTAATCATCGTTTTCACCTTCGACTTGCTCATGCGAGCTTTTTTCGGGCAAGGGGCGCGTGGAGACAACCATTGTGAGCTTGGAAACGACTGGGCACGACTAAGAGCACTATCACCATACACTCTTATAATTTTAGCGTACGTTTCCGAAGCTGTTTCGCCCAACCTGGCGCAAAATTTTATCGCGAGGCGTTGCTCTTGATTTCGTTTTTCCATTTTCGTGACGAGCACTACAAACACACGTCTACTCAACTTGACGCAGCAGGCGAACTAAACAAGCTAGGGAGGGATGCCGGAAAAAGAGAAAGGAAATTTCAAGGTCGCAGGTTTACCACAAGCGCGGCAATAAAATCAGTATCATTACTTAATTGTCAAACCTCGTATACTTAATTTTTGATCTTCTTTGACGTGATTTCTTCGCCTTCGGCTCACCTTTGCCACAATATTCGGTCGATTAATCGTCTGTTACTTCTCTCTTATCGCCAGTAATAAGAAGTTTAATGCCATCCTAGGCAGTCCAAAAGCATTGTTTTACAGACACTAGCGCGGCGCTGTTTTCACAAAAAAAAATTTATTGAATTTTGGATATTTCAAAATGGTTTTCACTCATTCTTCCGATATTCCATCGATGCCAGTAAGACCTCTGACTATTAATCGTCGATTCTCAGGCACCAGTTCCTTTATTTTATTGACGTGTTGATTATCAGTTGATGCGGAAATCCGAACTGGACGTGGTTCGACTTAAACGAGTTCTCGACCCTCTTTGAATAGCTTGTACATTTGTAGGTTTGTAGGTACAGCTATCAATTTCCATGCAATCCCGGTAGAGCGAAAATGTGACTGATTCAGAGGTCGTTGACTAATATAAGGAGGGCAAGGTTTCCTTTTTTACTTCTAGGCCGAAATACTATGTCGATAAGCTGGAAAAGATCTGAGATTAGAATATTTAGAATAGATCTGCTATATTATTTGAATTTGACTTGCTTATTTTGATCTTTTAGCCGCGATTAACTTATAGGTACCATACATATTAGCCTAGATAGATCATAAGGCCTAAAGAAACGGATTATAATCCGATTTATTTATCACTAGAAGTTAAATTTCTACCCAAGAATGACTGCTTTTCTTCCCTTTTGCTTTGACTTTCATCAACAAAAACTTATGTCTTTTCTAAATGAAGATCTGAAGCAAAATAAACCCGGGCTCTTTATGATTTTTTCTCATTCCTCAATAAATATATTCTTGTAACTTCTACTGTAACGGTAATTTGGCAGCTAAATTTGATTGATGGTTTGATAACGAGTTCAACTGATCTCAGCAAAGAACCCACGGTTACCAGTTATGAATCCAGCTATGTAATCAGCTAGTTTGAGGGCGCACCATATTTGGATGAAACCAGCTTTCTTATATACATATATTCAGAGCCGTAACTAGGGCGTGGCGAAGGTGGCACCCGCCACGGGCGCAACAGTCGCAGAGGCGCAACGTAGGTTGAGCCTACATACGCCTGACGAAATATCGGTTGCTGAGCGTCCGAAAGAGCTACCGTCTGAAACTGGCGCGTCACCCACGGCGGGCGAAACAAGAGACATAGGGCGCGAACGGACCGAAAAAGCTGCAGCGCCAGAGCCAGTGCAGTGGGCAGCAATGCGGCAGTACCATACGTGCCAGTGCGAATGTAATCGTCGCGAGGCGCGCACAAAGCAACTGCACCCGTGGACGTCCTATTCCAGAAATCGGGGGCGCCACGCTATTAGTGCGAGTCTGTCAGTCCTGTTTCTGTGCCCACTGCCGGCCGTGCCGTGTGTTGTGCTATAGGCCAGTCAGCCACAATCTGTGTTCATCTGTGATCAAGGTGACAAAACGCATGCTTTTTTCAATAACATATGATACAATGATGTAAAATTGTGCAAATTGTAGATTTTGTTTTCCATAGACAATGAGGGCTATCGGAAGGTGCTTTCTGATTTTCGGTATAACTTCCAGTTTAGCCGGAAATACTATCAATTTTTGTCTTTCAAACGACACATACATGTTTTTTCTTCAGTTTTGGAATAAACATTCATTCCCCTCTAGAATAATATACAATGTGCATAAATTCCAAGAAAATAGTATTTGAAAATTGTATCCTAATCTAGCAATATCAACTACACATCAAGGTTCCTATTTATAATATCCATGGAAACTTGCCATTAGTCGTTTTACGTTATTGTATAGGATAATTAGTTCCTATTCCAAAATCAAGGAAAAAATATGTAGGTGCCATTTGAAAAACAAAAATTGGTAGTATTTCCGGTCAAAGCGCAACTCACTCAGGTCGAGCACAGATGACTAGTGACGGAGAGATTGCAAAATGTAAATGCAATAATAAAAGAATTGCTGTCACAATTAACCATATACCGAGAGACTTTCTTCACAACAATTTTGCAATCATCAATTGTGACAGCTGAACAATTGCAAGTAACACCAGATTTCCAAGATACTCGAAAACGACCAAAGAAAATGATGCCGGGAGAAAAAGCGAAAGATTAATCTCCATCTATAAGTGCCCAAACTCATTTCAAAGCAGGATTGATCCAAGTTCTTGATCTTATAATTGCCCAAATGAATACCCGGTTCATCGCTTTAAATGAAGTTGCGAATGATTTCGCATTTTTGAGCGGTCAAGCAATTTGAACACCAGTGTTACTCAACTAACCAAAATAGCGGCAGATCTCGCTATCAAATATCCTGATGACTTTGATCCGCATGAATTTTCATCAGAAATTGAGAGTTTCAAATTTCAAGCAACGACGCTGATGAGTGAAGCCACAGACATGAGCCATTTGAATGTATTAGAAAAAATATTCGATCTGTCGCTCGAGGATGTATATCCGAACATAACAACAGCACTGAGAATATTCTTATGCATGCCTGTTACGACGGCTACTTGCGAGCGTTCTTTTAGTAAGCTAAAACTCATCAAATCTTATCTTCGTTCCTCTTTAGGCCAGGAACGGTTGGCGAATATTTCTATTTTGTCGATTGAGAAGGATACTACAACACGTCTCAATTTCGATAAAATAATCGATTTATTTGCAGAGGCGAAATCCAGAAAAGTATTATTCTGAACGATATAAGCGATCCTTGTATAAATTATTATTGAAAATAAGATGTACGTTCTTTCACTTGTAAATATATGATTTTTGATTTGGGCAACATCGGTTTCCATTATACTATATGGTAAGGGCGCAAGCAAGGCAAGGTTGTTGCCACAGGCGCTGAAGCAGCTAGTTCCGGCTCTGCATATATTTTAGATCACTGATTTATGTAAAAAAAAAAACTGGAGAAATGTCGGCCTTCAAATATCGACTTAAGGCCTGAAAGTTATGCCATGAAATTTTAATGTTCCGTTACATGTGTTAACGAAGTCTCTGCAACGCCTTAAGAGGCAAAACCATTTCAAAAACATTTGTTCCAATCTCTACAAAGATATCAAGAACAGCACAGGGAAACCATTTAAAGCTAATGCCAATCCTAAGTCCACTGTGAAGTCCACACAAATAAAGTAATATAACTATTTGTATATACGTATATATTTCAAGAATGGCTTGATTGTCATATATGTATACATATGCATGCATACAAAGCTTTTCAATAACCGCTTGGTTCGCATAGGAAGTTATTCTTTGTGCGTGAAAATTATTAAAATATGCGAGATGATTGTCAGCGTGCGCATATAGTGGAGTTCAAAGCATTTGCATACATATGTACATACATACGCAAATACATGAATAAATTGACGTGAGGAACGCAGGTTCACACACTCGTATTTGACCTTTAGATAAAAATAAGCTAAAGGGCTGGCACTGATGTAAAGTGCTGGTCGAGCACACGCGTGCGCAGTAGCACACACATACATACATATGTACATACACAAATACATAGACGCATACATTACTGTCGCTGTGTGTGTGGTTTGAACTCGAGTCATAACGCTCAAGCCATAAGGCAGCTTGTTGCTAACAGTAACCAGTGAACTTGTGAAAATGTATGTATTTGTGTTGTTGCACTTGAACTCAGAAGGAAGTGTAAAAGCAATACAAACATCTGATTCCTTCGGGAAGTACCTCACACTGGCGCAGTGCTGAAAACAAGTGCTGGAAATGGCAAGGCAATCATCGAACGCGAGGTCTCTTGGCATGCGCACGCTTCAAAGTCATAGCCGTTGGAGCAGAGCAACATGGACTACCATCCGAAGCCTGAACATTTCACCGATCAGCAGCTCTTCACTCCTGCAACATACCAGCGCCTCACTTCATGCCATCATACTCGGTCATTCACTGCGATCCCTAATGGCAGCGCACCGCAGCGCTTGTTTCGACTTCTTACATGCCGCTTGCCACACGCCGCCAACGCGCTGCGGCTCCATGTGCGTCGCAGATTGCAGAAGCGAATGAACTTTTTATGCTGTTTAATGCGCTATAACTGGAAAATCACGGAATGCAGTCGCAGAACAACGACACTAACAACAACAGCAGCAACAACAACAACGGCAATAATTGAAGTACAACCACATACATGAGGGAAGTGCGGTAGATCAGAAAGCAACAACACAACAGCGCAGCAAAGTGTAGTGCAAAAGAGCCGAAAGAAAGCAAGAAATGCAGGCAAAATAAACTACAACGAACCACAAATAACAACAAACAACAACTAACAAGCGAGGCCAGCCAAGCCAAGGTGCAGCCACGCGAAAACCGATTGCTGGCAATATTCTAATGCCATAAAAGTGAATTCGACGAGCAGCTGTAGAATTCTTCGCGTTGTGCTTTCATTTGCTTCCATCTCCTGCAAATTTGCCGTTCGCTGCCGCTGCTGCGGCTGCTTAGCGTTTGCACCGAGAGTGAATCGAGTTTATTGGACTTTGAGTGTGCAGGTTCCAATGATGCATTCAAGCACATCAAAGCGTTAAGTGTGCCTTTGCGTGTTCTTTATGTTGATATACAAGTACATCTATATATGTATGTATACATGTATGTGTGTTTGTACATGTATTTAGAAGCCGTCTGCTTAATGGTTTTATTTAGCACCTGCAGAAAGTCCGCATCTAGTCAACAACTAGTTCCAAAGTGGTCAACTTCACTTGCGCTGATTCGTTTTCACTTGGCTTCCGCTGGAGTTGCATGTCAGTGAAAACGGTTTAAGTTTTTACTGGAAAGCTTCGGTCGTGGAGAAGAACAAAATAGCAATGAACAGAAACCAGAAGAAAGCTAAGCTAACCAGAGTCGTTCGGGACCGGATCACTTAATCTATTCAAGGACTTCCCTTCCAACCTTCCAACAGTTTTCCTAAAAATAAGTTAAGGAATGACTTTACCGCTACTTAAGACAAGTGAGAGAAGTAACTGAGCTCACATTCCCTACGAACGGCTTAGAATTGAGTTATTTCGTTCTAGAAGGTTCAGAGTAATATCTTGAGCTTGCATTCCCAACCAGCTGTTTACAGCATAAAGCGACATTCTTTGCATAACGGCAAGTGACAGCCGCTTAAATAGTAATTTCTTCCTAAAAAAATTCAACATTTTTAGATGAGCCATCGAAACAAAATAGCGGTTCTCAGATAGTCGGAACTCTGCATGCGAAGCTGAGAGGCAAAGCCACACTTACGAAGTGTGTTTATAAATCGTCATCTCCTCCAAAACTTCAATTCCAGTTTACTTATAAAGATAATCGGATAACGGAAATTGAACATCTCTACTCAACCCACAAAGAAAACAAAATCTCTTCTGGCTGCAATTTGATGACAGTATTAATGCTCAAATCTCCCTCTGAGTGTTCTAAAATCTACTCTACTAACCTACTTTCTAAAAAATACAACTTTCATAACACCTCTAGTTGAACCAAACTGAAACTGTCTACCGAATATAAGCTCTTCGATCCAAGCTGAGTTCTCGGTAAACCAGATTGATTCAACTTACTACCCCAACAGTAACTTGTTGCTGATTCCAGCTCAGATCACCGTTTGAATATTCTAAAAACTCTGATCTACTAATCCATTCGTTAATGCAAACGGCTTCCTTAAATCTTCGAATTTTTAATAATCTGCCAGTCAAGGACGAACCAGTAAGTAGCTTCTTTGTAAATAGTGTGATGAAGCTTTGAACCAAAATCCTTTTGGATATAAAGTTTGTAATCCTTGTACAAATCCAAAATAGATCTCGAATTGAAAAAAACTCATTTGTATGGTAAGGGACGGCCATCAAGTGTCTTCAAAGTTTCAACGCGAAAATCAATCGAAGTTATGCTCACTATCTTCGGTGTTTCGGCAAACTTAGTGAAGGGTTTCAACCAGCAAAAGTAACAAGTCGATGACCGCTTTGAACCTGAACAGGATATATTAAGTTTGCAGAAGGAAGCATCGGAGACCCTATATTATATACAAGTATATATGATATATAAATGATCAGCATGGCAGGCTGAGTCGATTTAGTCATATTATATACGCGAACTAGTCTCTCATCTTCTAAGATAGATCGAACAAAAAGCTGCTCGTCGGACCGCTGGTATCGGACCAGTGTAAGACAAAGCTGCCATAGAAACTGACCGATCCAAAACAAGTTCTTGTAAGGAAAACTCTTTTATTGGATGAGATATCTTCACGAAACTGAAGATAGATAGGTGTCTTTTTATGCCCTTTTTGCTATAAGACATGCATCTGGGAAGGGTATTATCCTTCGGTATAGCCGAAGTTAATGTTATTTATTGACTTCGTCTCAATGTACGCATCACAGCTGTAATAAATTCACCATTAATATTTACTGCGGTTTATGCGGTTTAACATTTGACCCGGAAATGTCTAAGTGCATCAACGCGGTGTGCGTGCGACCACGAATCATGCCGATTACTAGACTTAAAGACGACTGGGGACGACTGCATTAATTGCCTAGCGCTCATTTGAAAACATGCAATGATCCTAAATTGCTGCTGCTGCGCTTATTAAATTGTGCTTTCATTCCGCTAGTTGTTGCAGTAAGTAACTAACTGTTTAATGGGAGCAACAACAGCAGCATAATGTTGATGGTGGCAATGACAGCTTAGTCTGTTCATAGTTTGACAAACAACGGGGCAGCCAAGAGCAATAGCAACAACAAAAGCAGCAAGTGCGTTGTCGCATAGAAAACCCAAGGGAGTGCATATTGCTTGAAACCACAACAACAGCAACAGCAACAACAGGGCACATCAACTGTCAACGTTCATTTGCAGTTCAACGCCATTTACGAAAGCCGCTGAGTGACGAGAAATCGCTCTGTGTGTAGATAAGCGCGTCACGCTGAGTGTTGTCATATTGTTTGGTAACCCCCTACCCACAGTCTACGTGCTTTGAGAAGCTTATATGATGTATGTATGTATGTACGTAGAATTAACAGCGGTCACTTACTTATGTAGCCGTTTCCAATCACAGCGCGTCATCAATCGCGACTGGCTTTCACAAAGTTCTCAGCATCGTTCAGCGTATTGGGTCAATATGATCGGACGCACATAAACACACGCATAAATATACCCACTACATTTCTCTTTATCTACTGTTCTGTGTACGTACTTCCCCGCGCTGCCGCCACTGCGCTGCTTTGAGCCACTTTATAACGCGAACGAGTTTATTTATTCACCCAGCGCCCAACGGCCAGCAGTTCAGTGGCACGACCGCTGCTGTGAGTGAGATCGTGCGTTCAAAGCAACGCATTCGTCTGTAATATCGCTACAGTCGCTGTTGTTGCGACGTTGTCATCGTCATCGCCGGCGCACGCTGTTGTTGTCTACTTTATTGCGGTCATTGATCGTCGTGTAGTTTAGTGCGTTGATGACGACGGACGGGCAAAAACACAAAAAAAGAACAGAGAATCTACAAAAATCACAAAAGCCTCGCTGTGAAAAGAAACCGCAATCACAACTTGAGTTCTCTGCTCTCGCGCCAGCTCAATTGAATTAGCATTCGTGTGAGCGTTTCGTTGCTGTCTGCTGTTTTTATACCCTGAGCAGGGAATATTTGACACGAACTTTATAATAACTAAAAGGAAACGTTAGTGACCTAATAAAGAGCGCATATAAATGATCTCTGGTTCGATTTAACCACGTCCATCTGAAAGTCTGTATATACGCGAAATAGTCCCTCATTTTTTGAGATATCGATCTAAAATTTTGCTCAAATCTTTTTCTTACTATGTAAGAAGCTGCTCATCCGTTGAAATTGCCGATATCGGCTAATTATAGCAAATAGTTGCCACACAAACTGAACGATCAAAAGCTAGGTCTTGTATGGAAAACTTATTTATTAGACAAGATATCTTAACGAAATTTGGCATAGATTATTTTCCAAGGCAGCGCAACAATCTTCGAACTAGTTGTTCAGATCAGAGCACTATAGCATATAGCTGCCATATGAACTGGCTGATAAAACTCAAGTCTTTGCAAGGGGAACTCTTTTATTTATCAAGCAATCTTCATGAAATTTGGTATAGACTATTATCCGAGGTAGTGCTATAATCTCTGTGGAAACAACTGACTCATCACACTCAAAACCTGGTTTGGAAGACTCATTAATTTTTCAAGGTATCTTCATGAAATTTGGCATATATCTTTATCCGAGGCTTCGCTATAATATTCGTACATATTATTCAGATCAGATCACTATAGCTGTACTGGAGACTGGCCGATCATAAACAGAATAAAGTTCTTTTTATACTCTTTTATGCCATATAATATGGATCTGTGAAGGGTATTATAGCTTAGGTGCAGACGAAGAAATTTTTTTCAAATTTTTTTAATTTTTTTTATTTTTTTTCAATTTTGTTAAATATAATTTTTCTATTTTTTGTGTTTTTTTTCAGTTCAAAAAAATTGTTTTTCAATTTTTAAAATTTAAAAAAATTTTTTTATTTTTTTTTTTATTTTTTTAATTTTTTTCAATCTTTCTTAAATATAATTTTTCTATTTTTTGTGCTTTTTTTCAATTCAAAAAAAATTGTTTTCAATTTTAAAATTTTTTTTTTTTTTTTTATAATTTTTTTAATTTTTTTTTAATTTTTGTTAAATATAATTTTTCTATTTTTTTTATTTTTTGTTTTTTCAAATTGTTCCAACTCCCATAATGACCTCTGGTAAACAAGCCAAAATCACAAAAAATCACCATAAACGCTTTGTAAGACAAACTATTCCATTACCTGCGTTCGAAGTAAGATCTTGAGATATGCACAAACATATCTTAGCTTGCATATCTCGCTGTTGCAATATTTGGCAATACGCTTACTAATTGCCTGCTGCCAGCCGTTTGTGGGTCGAGTTTGCCTGTGCCACTCTACACATGCCCCAAAGCAGCGCTATCATCGCTTGTCCAACTAATTCAAATGCTAAACGCTGACCTCAACAGCCCGCGATCGCCGCTAATGCGCTGTTAGCCCCAGCCAATTGGCTTCATTAATGGGTGTGTGCACCTAAATACCTTCAACTGCCGCTACTCTGTGTAGATTCGGCGTAAGATGCTTGTATATACTTGCGTATATTAAAAACATATGTATGTGTATATATATTTGCATATATATATGTATGTACTTTAAAATCTCACAGTGCGATCGCGTTCTACTTTTCAAAATACACATTCCCATTTCGTTTGTGTTGGTTTTTTTTTGAAGATTATCTTTTTCATATTTTTGTGTTTGCTATTAATTAGAGTTTCACATACTTGGCTATATATACGTACATATGTACGCGCACAATTGTATATTTGTACATATGGCTAGATTGCTGCTTCTTCTATGCATTCTTTAGTCATTCTTGTGTGTGCTAGTTAGCTTAAGTTAGCTTAAGTTAACTTAAAAATATTCCCAAACACAAATGTATAAATATATACTTTTTTGCTTCGAAAACAGCTCGCAGCACAAGTGGGCACCAGCGGGCGCCTGTGGCCTAGTAATACCGTTACTTTTCGCTAATTAAATTTATCGCTTATCTAAATGGAGTATCTTCCCATTGCTGCTTACTTAATATCTTTAATCGTTTCGTTTTTTTTTGTGTATCTCGACGCCATTTGTGGGAAAATGCAGAGATAATTAATGGCAAATGAATGATATAGTATATTTGTTAATAGCCGCAAGAAACAATTTGTAAATAATGGGATACATTTTTAGTTTTATTATTTAAAAAAAATACATACGAATATGCTAAACCAATTGATCAAATTTGCCCCAGACTAACAACAAAAACAAAACACATTTTTGCATGTAACCTTCGTAAGAAACCTGAAACGTTTAGGATTCATCAGTCGAGACGTACACTAAAAATAGAAGGAGAGCGGGTTGGATCACAGGTTTCACGCTTATCTCTAATAACCTGTGACCCAGACTGACAGAAAAAAAAAAAACAAAATTTCACGTATAAAAATATACATCTTTATTATCGCCTTCAATATGAGCTACAAATATTCCAAAGTTTTTTTAAATTTCACTTTTGAGGTTGGTTGACTTTTATATTTTGGTATTTGTCAACTCTAGTGTTGCAATCTGGCAACTCACAGCTTTACCGTAAAGCTGGACATTTTCGCTTTTATACATACTAAGTTTTTTTGACATAGGAGCGCTTTTTGTAATGTTAACAGTAACTTAAAATATTCTTCTCGATCAAAAGTTGAAATTATATCGCGAACATTTCGCGCGATTATTCTTTACAACTTTCGACGTGGATTTTCGCAACAACAGTGTAACGATGAGCTTAATTCAACTTTGGGCGATGAAGCTCCATCGAGGGCCAGTATTTACTAATGGTAACCATACAAGGTCGTAGCTCACTCCAAGACGAGTTTCTGGAGGATCGTTCAAAATCAGTTATTGTTCCGGAAACTATTTATGCTGTGCGCAAAATGATATTGCAAGATCGTCATGTGTCTTATCGTAAGATTGACACCACTATGGTCATTAGTGGGATTCCACACAATTTGTCGTTCGCTCAACGAATTGTCGTGTCGATTGGTCAAAAGAAATGTTAAAAAATACCACAACGGTGCTTCAAAACACAGCTATGATAATGTAACAAATGATGAATCGTTGACTTATACGTATGCGCACGAAAGTAAACAGCAGTCGACTGTTTGGGTGTTTTAAAATGAGCCGAATCCAAGTGGTTCGCCCATGAAGCACTTCCAAGAAAATGGTTGCCTGTTTTTTTGAAACATCAAACACTAGAACAACGCAAAACAATAAATTCTAAGGGCTACACAACCATTTTTTGCGAGTTTTCTTTCGAGAAATCAGGAAAACGAACCGTAGAGGACTCTGCTTGGGTGGTCTTCAGTGCCTATAGAAAATTTTGCCAATCCACTATGTTCCTCATTAAAAATTGTAGGCACTTCTTTTCAGCTCTTATTGTTTAAGGCATTTTCTTCAAACCCTCTTCTTCTCTAAGGAACTTGGCTTCTGCAACGAGGTCCACTGAGGTCCATTTTCATTAAGTTCGAATTCATTCAAGATCAATAGATCCTCGGGTACATAAAAGATTTTTTGAAGTATGCAAAAACCCTTCTTCTTTCAATATATTCAAAAAAAGCTAAACCAAAAGAGCGTGAAATGGAGTAACAAACTCTCAACTCTTTTGCGAATGGATATTTTTTTTCGTTTCTTTATTAGAACTAATAAATAATGATTACTACTTGAATTAATGATTACTGAAAGATTTTTTATTTAATTTCTCTACTGAATGCTTATAACTATTTATATTTATCAATAAAATAGATTACTTTGAAGAAATCATTTAAGTAATCAATTGGAAGATTTAATTACTTTAAAAAATTTTGATTATATTTTGATGTGAGCATAAATAAATCTTCATTCGACTTTTGTTTGTCATCTTTCGACACTTTTGATAACTAAAATGGTAATCTGGCTTCTTTATCAGTATAGATAAATAATGATTACTACTTGTAATGATTACTGAAAGAATGACTGATATTTTTCTGTCTTCTTTATCAGTATTAATAAATAGTGATTACTACTTGTAATGATGTAATGTAATGATTACTGAAATAATGACTTTATTTTAAGCTATCGAATGAATAATTACAATCATGTATAAATATCAAACAGCGATTACCATAAAAGTAATAATAATAAGATTAACGAAGATTTGATTACTTTGAAATATTTTGATTACTCAATCTCATCTAAGCTCGGCAATTATTATATTTCTCTACAATGAAAGGAGGTTGAAATTTAATATAATCCAGCATAATCAAAAGTAATTAGAAAAAAACATTACAAAGTAATTAAACTATTTTTAAATAATTTTTACTCATCGTAACACTTGCCTTTGGTTGACCTATGGACTAAAATGTCTAGCATCATAAATATGAGTTATTAACAGAAAAAGTTGAAGTTATAAACAGAAATGAGGAAGCTGTTAGGAAGCTACCAGGCCCACATCCAGTACCATTAAGTTTTACATCAACAATGGCATTTCACGAACGACGACGAGTAACAAAGCACTCTGTTGATTCCATTTTATGTCGAAAGCAAAGCAGTTGTCATTGACCTTCTTTGTGTGCAATAAAGCGAAAAGAAAGCAGTTATAAAGTATAAAAGTAAACAAACAGTTTTTGAGGAAAAATAAAACAGAACTTTTTATTGGTAAATATTACAGTTTTTGTTCTGTTTTGTGGTTAAAATATACGGTTGTTAGACTTGAAATAATCACACTTGTTGCAGATATACATAGAAGCAGTCTTGTTTGAAGTTGAAGCACTGTGGTAATGTTAAAATTCTCAATCACTCGCACAGAACAATCTACTAATTAAATTAATAGCCGGCTTAAATAGATAAAACCAATAATACACCAAAATCAAATGTTATTTAGTTTATTAAACTGACCTTAGTCGAACTTATCTGCTGGTTTATTACATTAAGTTCCGTTTTCTCAATGTCTCGTTAGCAGCTTAGTCAGTTTTCTGTCAGTTAATTTCTCGTTTACTTAACCAAGACTCCTTCTGAAGGTAAAAAAAAAACACTTTTTTTTTAACCAGAACTTAACCGACAGATGGCTGCTATCCAGACATTGAGAAATCATTCCCAAGTCGCGTCTACGTAAGTGGAACGGAACGGGATTTTTTTATCCGGTCAAAGACTGTTAACTCGCAGAGTTCTGCCGCTACAACAACAACAAATCGGTCCTAAGTCTGATTTCCCCGATGCATTTCGTAAAAAAGGAAATTTTCGTTGGTCTTCTAGCTGTACCATTATATAAAATCTTACCTATGTATTCCTAATGATTATTAGTGGTTCCAGCGCTGTTTGCTTTCAAATATTTAAAGCAATGCCACATCTATGGTATTTGTTACCGGAAATCGAAAGACTTTTAACGGTATTTCAGGTATTTTTTAGAGCATTTGTGAACTGAAAATGGATTACCTCATTCTAACAATGATTGAGATTTCAAACCATCTGTTTTTCTGTAAGAAGCTTACCGAGTTATCTTCATATTGATTTTGATCGATCAGTTAGAATGACAGCTATACATAAGTATGTATACATATATGCTAGAGTTGCCCGTTAACGGTGATTCCGACGTTTGGACGTTTCTTTCACGGTATTATAAATATCGTTTCAAATTTAATAAACTTTGTTCAGAGTATGAGACAAATAACTCATTACCTAAATTAATAAATAAATCAATTCTTAGAAAAAAAGCAATGTTGCCAAATTTCTTCACAGATTGATTTTGATCGGTCAGATTGAAGGGCAGCTATGTACATACATATATGCCATAGTTGCCCGATAAGCGTGATTCCAACATATGAACACTTTCTTGAGGAGAAATTTATGTGAGCAAAATTTCAGAATGATATCTCAAAAACTGATGAACGAATTTCCATATATATAGACGCCCAGACAAACAAACGGACATGGCTAAATATTCATATGCCATAAAGCGTCTCAGACGTTTTTTTCTGGGTGTTATAAATATCGTTTCAAATTTAAAACACCTTATTCAAAGTAAAAGACAAAAAATATATCATATGTTCGAAAAAAAACAATGTTGCCAATTTTCTCCACAACACTGTGCGCATTTTTCTAGCTTTTATTGCAACATTTTGGCTCACTTTTTCATGGTTCTTATTTCTGCCTCGTTTTATTTTCCAGCATTGTTGTTATTGTTGCTGTTGTCTCATTTCTTTGTGCTGCCAGTGTCAATGCCTTGAGATGTTTTATAGCATTTCATTTTATTTCATACTTTTTTTGGTTTTTTTGTTTTGCTTTTTGTTTGACTTTCCATACTTTATAGGCTTAATTCAGCTTAAAATAACAAACCGGCGCACCGAAAACGACACGAAACGCGGCAATGCTAATTTTTAAAGCAAACTGATAGCAAATTGTTTTTGTTGTTATTCAAATGTTTCCTTTTTCGCTTTTTTTGCAAATTTATTTTACTTCGTAATTCTTCCAAAGTAGGTATTTTTGCTTCCTTTTGCCATTAATTTTTTTGTATATTTATTGTGTGTTTTTATTTTTGTTGTTCTGTGCTGGCTTCTGCCAAATTTAGCCACTTGAAAATGCACATAACAAAGTGCGAATATACGAAATAAGAATCAACATCCCGACTGCAAGAAGACATAAGACAACAACAACAACGAATGGCGGGACTCATAAAGTAATAAAAATGCAATAAATGAGGCGAAGCAAAGCGCATAAAAAGACGTGAAATAAATAAACAACAATAAAAAGAGCAAACGCAACGCAAATCAACGCTGTGTGCGCGTGTGTGTGTAAGTGCATTTCATTCACATTTCATTGAAACAAAAAAAATTTCAAAAAAGTTCCAAAAAAGGTAAAAAAAGGCATTAAAGAACGTGCCAGAACGCCAAAAAGGAAGTAGAAGAAGCAGAAATAAAAATTGCGCACATTGCGAGCAGACAACGTTTGTGAAGCGTGCAAAAAAAATAAAAGTGAATATTTACTTTTAATACATACATACACACATATAAATCAGCAGCACAGACTGCTGCTCGCAACTGTATAAATTAAAAAATCGCTGCGGCACACCCTCACCTGTGCAGCAAGTTCAACAAGCGCAGCAGTAACAGCAGCAACATCACAACAACAACAACAAATAAACGCCAGTGAATTTATTCAACAATTTCCAGCATACACACACATACACAGAAACATATGCAAATCAGCAATTTGTCTACAATCAAAGGTATGCTCTATTGAAGCAAACCCACATACACATACATAGAAAACGTTGATATACATACATATTGTAAAATATCCGCAGTAGCTCACTTTACTGCCAACTTTGTAGTGAAATTTTGTGAATTCATTTGCTTTGACAGCAGCTCGTGCGCGTGTGTTTGTTTTTGTCTAGCTCTCACCGGCTCGATTTGTGTGTGTGTTAGTGTAGTGTTAGTAGTGCTAAGTAGCCTACTTTTTTGGGTTTTATATTCGCTTTGTGTGTGTTGGCAATAATATACCGTTAAAGTGGATACCCAAAGCAGTTTGTATTATGTGGATTATCCATCGTCCATGTTGCTCTCGTCGAAGCCAAGCAACGCCGCCTCAGCCGCTGCATCCACAGTCGCCGCTGTTGCCGCCATGCAGTGTGACATACCAAATAGTTTGCTCTGCGATAGCATAACGCTGGGTGAAAAATGTAAGCAAAATTTTTATTATTTTTTTTTTTTATTATAATCATTTAAAAATTTTATTATTTCGCTTTTATGTATTTTTAATTTACATTTTTATATTTTTTTTGCTCAAAAATTTAATTTATGGCATTGGGTTAGGTCGATCCTAAAATATATACTATATAAGTTCTCATAAAACAGAGCGCTTTGAGCCCCTCAGCAATTTGTTGAGAGGGCTATTGTCGGTTCCGAACATTCGGAGATTTATATATAATAAATATATTAAAAATAGCGAAATGGTATATTCATTTATGTCAAGTTATTAATATATATATTTTTTCAAATCTAAGCGTTTTTATTGGTTTTCAACTTTTTCGATATTTTTACATAAATTTTACTTTGATAAAATATCAAAAAATTTTTATTAAAATTTCGTTTCGTGAATCGTACAGCCAAAGTTTGGGTGAATCTTGGCATATAGCCTAAAACTATGCTTTAAAAATTCATGACAATTATGCTTTGCCGTAAAATTTCAAGCTAACCAGCAAGTTTTTTGCAAAGATTTTCTATTGAAAATGAACCGATCCGAAATACTATGTATATCGGACATGCAAGCATAAAATTGGTAAAAATTTGGATATTTGTTTTATAACAATATTCGTTGCCGCACGTTTATTGTTTCTGGATATTGGATCAAAACAAAAATATTTCTACAGATTTGGTCGTAAATAAAAAAAATAATATCTCAGTTTTCGAAGTTACTCATCAAAATCGAAATATTTGCATTCGAAATTTGACTTCGAAATTGAGCAGCTTGAAAACAGCAGTATTGATCGTATGTACAAAAAATTTCCCCGTTTTCGAAGCTAGTCTTCAAAATGGAAATATCTGCATTCGAACTTCGAAATTTAACTCCGAAACTTAAATTCGAAATTTAACTTCGAAAGTCAAGTTGGAAATTTAACTTCGAAAGTTAACTTTTAAATTCAACTTCGAAAATTAACTTCGAAATTGAATGTCTTGAAAACGGCATTAGTGATTAAAGTATGACAGTTGCACAAAAAGTACAAAAATTTCATCATCCACGTCTACCTCTTCTTTCCTCTTCTTTTAATTATATTTTATATAACATATGCTATAAGAGATGTAGACGGATCTTCAAAAAAAAAAAGTTACATAAATATTTTGTACCGTTTTCTTCCAAATTAACTGTGGCTGCGGCAACATACACATTAAATACTAAGGCTATATACTACTTTTCTTCAAAAACAAGCTCTTAAACCGCCTCCGAACATATTATTATTATTGCATTAAGCAAGATCTCGAATTCTATGTGCTTTGAACCTAACCTAGTATCCTGACAACCAAAAACATTAGATTTTTTTTGTGCCTCAGGAAACTGAAGTCGATTCGACAGTTAATTTAGATATTGCAAATTTTTGATTAGCTGACGTCGTTTCTTATTGAAAAATGTTTCCGAATGTTCAATCTTTCTTACAAAAAAGTACTCCCAAGCATTTTCTTCGCCCGCGCGGAAAAATAATATAATTTTTTAATCTATAATTCTCTGCCGATCACTCGTTGGATGAGCGGACGAACTCAGCTAAGATGGTGACCATGAAAACTTCCTCAATCTGATCTTAAAAATTAAAGGACAGATTCGCAAGTGAGAAAACACAAAACGGCAACAACAACTTCACTTTCCATAAACTAAAAATATTTGAGGATCATTTTGAGTTTTCGAAGCCAGCAAAAGCTCTACTTCTTTTTCAAAAAAGTGTAATTTTGCACTCACTTGCCCTGATAAACTATATTTTTGAGGATCATTGAATGCAGTGCGGGAATAAAGCTTTGCGATTTTCTTCTTTATGAATCTATAATGGCATTATTGATTCTCGTATATTATTTTTGGTTTTGGATATAGTGTCTGATAACTTCTAAAGTACGTAATTCATATAAGACAAGTTGCTCGGTACTTCATTGCCGGCTGTATACATGCGAACTAGTCCCTCGAGATTTTGAGATATCGAACTGAAATTTCGCACATGTACTTTTCTTGCTAAGGAGCTGCTCATTTGTTGGAATCGTCGATATCGGATCGCTAAAGCTTGTAGCTGCCATACAAACTGAACATTCAAAAGCGAGGTCTTGTATGGAAAGCTTATTTATTTGACAAGATATCTCAACGAAATTTCACATCGATTATTTTCCATGGCATTGCTACATCTTTAAGCTTGTTGTACAGATCAGAGCTTTATAGCATATAGCTGTCATATAAACTGTCCGCTCAAATTCGAGTCTTTTTTCTGGGGAACTCTTTTATTTATCAAGCAATCTTCATGAAATTTGGTACAGACTAATGTCCATGGTAGCGCTATAATATGTAAAAAAATTGTTTGGATAAAAGCACTATAGCATATGGCTGCCAAGCCCACTAACCGATTAAAATTTAGTTTTCATAGGGAATCTTTTGTTTTTGTGAAAGGGTATTATAGGTTGGGTGCAAAAGAAATTAACGTTTATGATATTTTTCTTTTTTTGTGAAAAATTTTTTCCTGAAATTAGAGTTAAGTATATACATATATGAGGGGTTACAATTTTTTGGAAATAAAAAAGTTATTTATTTTTTATTTAAATACAATTTTTTGGAAATTAAGATTGAAAAAAAAATCTTAATAAAAAAAATTAAACTTTTGGGAATTAAATTTTTTTTAAATGTTTTTTTTTTTTAAATTTTAGTTTCCAAAAAATTGTGCTAATAATATAATAATTTGACCTTATATTATTATATACCTCTGCTTAAAATTACCAAACAAACGTCAAATATACGAATATTCGATAGCCCCTCATCATTCCTTTGCACGAGCAATTACTTTATTAAACACAGCATCTCGAAATAAATACAGCAATAAGATATTAAACATGCATCTACACATGCACATACACATCCCATGTACATACTATACTATATATTCAAATGAAGCCGACACACAGTTCAATTAAGCGAGATATTTCACAATTTTTTTACATATTGGCCACAAGTCAATGGCCGCTCCAATGTGTAATTGTGTCATGTCATGGCGCGATGTGTGTAACATATGATTAAAATAACATTTAACTTACATACAAGTTTGCACATTTAGCAAAACGTTGCGCTTTGATTACGCTCAACTGAACTCAACTCGAAGCGACGCGACGCGGCGCGACTCAGTGCCATTTACACATGACACACTTGCCACACCTGATAGCCACAAAACTATGCAATTGCCCCGCATCAAGTGAAACACACAACAACTACAGCAACACTGACATGCGAAATTGCCGATGCTGCAATGCAAAAACAAAAAATAAAAATGCGAAAATATAAACCAACACATACATACATATATCCATATGCGCACTTATGTATATGTATGTATATGTTTGTAGCTCAGTACAATCATATAGCAATACCGGCTTGGGGGCGCGCGAGCGCTTAAAGTTATTAAACGCCCCTCGGTGATTTCCAAACTTAACACAAGTACCGAAAACAATTACAAAAACAAAAAAAAATATGAAAAAAATTCACTAAGTATGCCATGGAGGGTGAGCGACGTTCTCTTGTGCTCGTGTGCTTGTGTGTTGCTGTTATTGCTGGCCTGTGCCATGGCGGCGCGCACAAGTGGCAGCAGCAACACTTAATTATGGTATGGCATTACAACGATTTACGCTGTGAAAACTGTGCCAAGCTGAAATTACAATAACAAAAAATCAACAATCAACGCTCATAAAAAATGAAAATAAACTAAGCTAACCTCATTTCCAGCGTGAGTCGCCATGCGCATATGCATAGCCATGCTTCTAAACAGTATTTGTATGGATGTGCACTTTGGTACATACATATAAATGTATGTATGTATGTATATAAATTTGTACTAATATGACTATGTACATAAATATGTGCTGTACTAGTGTACATGAGGGCGCGCTTATTCTCAAATACCCAAGCCTGTTCAGTTTTAGTCAAAGTCAGTGTGCCAAAAGCTCAATTTTTGTGATGAAAGGTCTGAATGTGGTTTTTCTAAAAATATTTGTATGTATTTGCTATTACCAAGGATTGTCGTCTATAAATCTATATATTTGTTATTACCTATAACCTCAAGGAGTATTGACACCTTCATCTGTACCTGGAACTAAACTTGAAAAATATGTATGTGTCTAGATTACCGATTTTCCTGAACTACCCAAGAGAAATTTCGGAACTTTTCTTACTTATTATTTATATGAAACTTTTCGTGTACTTTTTTGATTTTATAAAAGATATTGCTATATTCAGTGTCTTCCCTAAGTACAATACATTTTCGTATTTTCTTAAATAAGTCTCTTTTCTTCTAAAGGTGAAACTTTTTCGTCCAGAGCAGGAACATTGAGGTTATGAAATTCATTGACTTCATCTTAGTCGTGAAAGATAATTTCTTCATCATAATGGATGTTGCCATCAGTGTAATGTAAATTTTTAAAACATGTACTTGAGATAAAAATTGTTTTAAAATGTCCTAATTACAAGTTTTGAAGCCAAAATGTTGAGTCGCATAGTATATATATTGTCAAAATCGGACTACAACCATTTTAGACCACAAATATCGTATATGTGAACACCAGTGCTTATGACTGACTTTTTACGGAAAATATCGCTCAGTATGAGAGATACGTTATTGACATTCGGAGAGCATATTTTCCTGATGTTAGTATGACTGCTTTCCAGAATGTGTTGAGTTGAGTGAAAACTTCCCTTAGCTCCTATATACCTGATATAAAGAGCTGCCACTTGAATTTATACCGCATATAACAGGTGGGTGCAAAAATTACCTTCCGATATTTTTTGGAAAATTAAAAACTTTTTTAAAAAATGAAAAACATTGATTCTGCTTGTGGATTATTTTTATTTGGTCTTTTAATTTTTTTTACATCAAGTCGAGAATATGATATCATGTATATGACCATCGCCACATTTGACTGCCATTTGAGCCCTTTGTATGGTATTTTCCATCACTTTGGCCAGAACTTTCGGCGATAGGTCCTCACATTCTTGACGGATATTGTTTTTAAGAGCTGCAAGAGTCTGAGGCTTGTTGACATAAACCCGCGACTTCAAAAAGCCCCACACAAAAAGAAGCCTGGAGCGGTCAAATCAGGCGATCTTGCTGGCCAGAGCAAATCGCCCAAACGGGAGACTAGGCGCCCGGGAAATGTATCGTTCAGCATATCGGTTGTGGCACGCAGTGTATTTCCCATATGTTTACTACTGACATTAGAGGTCAATGGCAAAATTTATAGCATCTTTTGACTTTTGCGCCACCCTGTGTAATCGTCAATATGTTCGTTAGGTAAATAAAATTTATATCGAATCGCTTGCAATAGCAGTGTATTCTCATACCTAAAATGCATAAAATTGGGCGACAACTTACCCCAACTGTCATATAACTAATCTAAGGATTTTCTAACTTCCGGTTGACTTTATACCTTATATATTGGTCAATACATACATGCATGCATAAGTTGTCTTAATGAAACTCAGAAATCATAACGATATGTCGTAATACCGCATTTTCTTAGTATACGAACTTTCGGTTAGCTCTTACTTAATTACTGATACTATATACATATACCGGTTAGTAAGTAAAATATGATAAAAATTTCTGAAATCGGTCCAGAAATTACTTCAACACCATATACTGCATATCGTCACCAAAAATGCATAACAGCATATGATCCAAAAAACCGAAATTGAGTTTTTTATGTCTTACGATTCAATATATCATCATACATACATATGTATTTGTAGCATAAAATTTTTGGCTACCGCTGTCAGATATAACCAATATATAACCATTTTATAACCAAAACTTAAATTTTGTTTTAGTGTGAGTGGTTTCTATTATATCGCTTTTCCTAAGCCTGAAAACTTATGATAAGTGTTGTTACATTATTTTACATTTTAGGTGATGATATAATGATTTTCGTTTTTCTAGCAGTCTCTATACCAAATATATCGGTTAAAGTATAGGATATATATTTTTTTGCATGGCAACATGTTTTTGAGTATATTTGAGTAATTCCAAATATTAATGTCATCAGTTCAGACCTTCTTTTAGCGCCAATATAGCTTAAGATATTTACTCGGTAAATAACGGAAATAGAAAACTATCGTTTATACCCGAAGTTAGATTCTTTTTTATTTTCTTTTTTTTTTTTTTGTTTTTTGTTTTCTTTTTCTTTTTTAATTTTTAACAATATTTTTTTCGATATTTAGATTAATAAATTAATCATTGCAATAATTCAACTATTCTACCGAAGTTAACCGAAGTTACTATATGCTTTTTACTAAGATCGTGCTTAAAATCAGTAGAATTTCTTCAACAAGTGAAAACTAATATATAAAAAAAAAACTCAAGAAATAGCCTGCTAATACACTGGTTAGAACTTCGAAACAGAAAAATATATTATATCTCAAGTCGTCATAAAAATATATAGGTATTTTTAACACAGTATCCTAAAGTACAGAACATCATAGTTCACATTAAAAAACAAATTTTTCTGGTAGATTGTTGAAAAACATAGAAATAATGCAAGTTAGTCTTAGTAATATTTACACAAATATTTCAAAAATATTTTCCAAACCCTAACGACCCACCTTACCCGACCCCACAAGTATGCTTATGCTAATGCTTCTGTAAACACACACACACACTCATAAAATCATGCCATATGTAATGTCTAAAAAAAATTAGCAGCCATAAAACACTTCAACGCGACCGAAACAAGTGAGCAGCATAAAAATGGAACACCAAAAACAGCAACAACAACTACAACACAAACAAAAACAAGTGCTCATAACTCAACACTGTGCTTGTGCGACTGTGCAACAAAAGCATCTAAGACCACAAAATAACAACAACTACTTAAAACGGCAGTTTTATGTTAGCTTTTAATCCATCAACAACAAATTTACAATAACACAATTTACTTACCAAGCAGCAAAGCGAACAAAGCAACTTGAACAGTGGTGGGCAGTTCAAGCAATGCCAAAGAAGCAACTAAAACATAAAAGAAAAGTAATTTAAGCAATTTAGTATGATGAAGAATGTGAAAAAAATTTACGAAAATACTGAACAAATGAGGGAAACTATCACAAAATAAAAGGAGCAGCACCCAGTGCAGGCGGCAGCAATGACCGCAGCGGTGCTGCCAGCAGCCGACAAGCTCATCGCTGCTTGCGCGCTCTCAACACTGACGCGCGTCCAGCACATATTCAAATTGAGGTCATTCATCCCGCTTCGTTAACTGACATAAGTGAATTACAGACACCCAGGCAATGCCCTCCCTCTTCCGTCCGCCACCTAACGCGCTGTCACCTCAATAACGGCAAATGCTAACTCTCCTGTGATTGCTGCTTGCAGCGGCCGCGCCACCTGAAGTGGGTTATGATTTGATACGGCTTGGGATAGCACGCGCGCTCACCGCTTTAAGTACGCAAATGAGTGCTTGTATATGTGTGAATATGAGCGCGCGTGTATGTCTGAATGTGAGAATATAAGCGCGCGTGTATATGTGCATGTGCGAACACAAGCGCGCATCTATAATATAATTGAATGTGTGCGCGCGCGCCCCTTTCCACCTGCATGCTTGCGCGCTCGCCGCTCTGCTAACCGCGCTTTGCTTTTACTTCTGTGAATGGCGTTGGTGCGCTCTACTTGCAACCGCAACAACAACTCAGCAGCATAAGCGGCTAACGTTTAACAATTTTATATATGACTGTGTGTTCATATAAATATGTTTTTCTTTTTTACTAGTTGCTGTCTATTTAGACAAGTCAGCGACTCATTAGCATTAACTTTGGCTACTGCTGTTTGTCGTTGTTGTTGTTGCTGAAGCAAGATTTAGTCAGTGTTCTCCATATGAACCATTCACCGTTGTCCCACATCTGCAGCTCAAAAGTTGCATACCCACGCACACACACATACCTACACACACACACACATATCTCAAGCAAACCGTTTTCGATTATATCCATTCTACTCTAATATACATACATACTATATACTTCCATATTTGCATCTAAAATACTTACTTGTGTGTGTGTATGTGTCGCGTGTGGATTTCATCGTTTCGTATCTAGGCTAGATGACAACAGCTCAAATGAATAAAATTACCATAACTATAAATAACTCTACACAAATATACTTATATTTATTAGTCCACATTGTAAATGCGCGTTCGCCGCACTTTGGTGCCGTTGATGTCACCGCTCGCACTAAGTAGGTGGTGTTTGGTGACACACACCGCACTTAATAACTGTGCTGATGTGGTTGATCCCATTGTCACTCTATTCTCTGTTGGAAAAAAAGTATTTAAACAGTTTTGAACAAAACCATTTTTTTTTGTATTTTTGTCTATTTGAATTTGTGTTAAATTGAGGTTAGTTAGTAATAGACTTTTTTTCTGATTTTACTTTATGTTGCATTTAAATGGTGTTATGTTTGTTGATGTTAAATCGTTTGTGAGCAAAAAATAGTAAGATTTTATTCATAATTTTTTAATTCTTAATTTCTACTTCTAAATCTATGTCATCCCTATCAAAGTAATCCCTCAGGATCACAATACACTTGTGCCAACGTTTTTTAGAATCCTCGAAACAGTTGTTTAAGTCAATTTCCGGAAGAGACTTCAATGTGCTTAGCGATTCGCATTTAATGTCTCCAAATGACACAAAACGGACCCGGAGTGGTCGTTTGTGTTTGTAGAATAGCCAAAAACACAGAGCTAAATCAGGTGAATACGGTGCTTGCAGCACGATATTGGTTAAAAGATTTTAAAACTCACGAAGAACAAATGCAGTATGCGACAATGCAGTATCGTGACGCCAAAACCCAAGAGTTGTCGACCCAAAGTTCCGACCTCTTTTTATGAATAGCTTCACGCAAACGAAGCATAACACTGAATTTGTATACCTTGTTAAGAGTTTGCCGGGTCGGAAGGAGTACGAAGTCCACCACACCTCGACAATCAAAGAAAACTGCCAACATAACTTCGAGTTCTGACCTGCTTTGGCGTATTTTTTTAGGCATCGACTTACCTTTGCCACGATATTCGGTCAATTGATCATCTGTTTCCGGGTCGTGAGCATAGATCCAAGACTCATCACCAGTAATAATACGTTTCATGACATCCTGAATTAACCATTATTTCACAGCCGTTAACGCGACACTCTTTTTCGAAAAAATTTAGTGATTTTAGAGCAAATCGCGCTTTCACTTTTCTTAGACCCAAATGATCTTTCAAAAAAGATTTTATGTGATCGTTTCGATACTCCAACGATGTCAGTAAGATCTCTGACTGTTAGTCGTCGATTCTCAAGCAATCGCGCTTTCACTTTTCTTAGACCCAAATGATCTTTCAAAAAAGATTTTCTGTGATCGTTTCGATACTCCAACGATGTCAGCAAGATCTCTGACTGTTAGTCGTCGATTCTCAAGCAACTATTCCTTTATTTTATGGACGTGTTGATCATCAGTGGTTGTTGATGGTACTCCTGGACGTAGTTCGTCGTCTCCCGTTCTCGGCCCTCTTTGAATGACTTGTACCAAACAAATACACTTTCTCGCGACAAACATTTATCATCGATGACCTTTTCCAATAATCTAAACGTTTCGACACCCGAAATTTGATTCCGCACACAAAAGTTCATGGAACCCCTCTGTTGCATAATGTCACTCATCGTAAAAATCGCCAAATGCACTTTATGTACTTCAGAATGGCAAGCGTATACTAAACACTAATCATTATTTTGTTGTAAAATTCAGCATAGATATCACTGACAATCATACCAATATAGAAAAGTAATATTTCGACGAATGGATTTCGACGCGAAATTTAAATTAAAAAGTCTTACTATTTGTTGCCCACAGTAGCATTAGTGAGTGGGCAGTCCCGTTTAACAGAATAATGTGCGATTAACGGTAAATTTGCTACGAAAATGGAGGCGATTTCATTTTTTACTCAAAATATTACTTACTCATACTTCTTCTATAAAATGAAAAGACAGAAAAGGAGAAAACTTATTCATACTAGAAGAGATTTATGGCTTAGCTGCTGCTCATTCATTGACTCATTATAATCTTTTTCGGGCTTTCTCAGTTCATGACTTTCCAACAAAGCTTTTGTTGAAAAACTTTCAGCACATATACATATGTACATATTTAAATTAGTGATTTCATTCACAACCTGAATGAAAGAAAGCAGTGTAAGCTGAGAGTTTGAAAATATTTATAATTTCTGAATAAGGCCCAAAATATGCAAATAGTAAGCGCGTTGCTCTTAAACCACTGGACTCTACCTTATTACAGATTTACAGAATATCAAAATATTTCTGTCTCTAAGTACATATATATTGAAAGTCCACGGCCAATCATAGCAAAACACATTTTTTCGACAAAATTCGTTTTTATATTTAATTTAGTTCCCTTCAAGGTACACTTATTCGATGAAATTTTTATGTTTCAATTTGTCAAGATTGGTCTCAGTTTCGACGATCTTCTCTGCATTAGAAGAAAATTTCTTCCCAAAAAAAAACCGAATATTTTTAGGACTAACGACAACAACAACAGCATCTGTAAAAATTATGTATTAGTAAAATGGATCCTAATATGCTTGATAACTGCAAAAATTACGCCTTAAATTTAGCTAGAGTAGGCGCACTGCAGTTTGACATGGCGTATACGCAACCAGCATTATTTACCAAACAACGAAATCTACCGAACTTGAACGGCTATTATACAAATAATGAAGCAATAATTGAATAAATTTTGGGCATGGAAAAGTTTGAAGGATTCTGTAGCATAAATACCTTCTAAGCCCATATGTATATGAATGTGTGTGCGCTTAAGGATCATTAATCAACAAGAAGCATGACAAGCAATTTAAATATGTACATGAGTATGTGCGCAATAGCCGTGTTCCACCTCCGCAATTTGACCTAATTTTCGCCATATTGTTTACTGCTTTGCTTATTATCTAACTAACGGTTGTTTTGATTTGCCCAACACAATCACAAATCAGCCTTCCGCATTCAACAAAAGCAAAAAAATAAAAATAAATAAATAAATAAAAACAGGAATAAAGCAAAAAATGAAAAAAATATGAAAAAAGGAAAAAAGCAAAAAAACCAAAAAAGCAAAAAAAGAAAAAATGAGAAAAAGTAATAAGAGCCCACTCAAAGGCAGACAAAGAAAAACAAGCAAATAAATTGCAATTTGTGTGCAAATTTGTCTGTGTCCAATAATTTGCAAATGGAACAAAAGCCATTTGATCGCGGTCAAAGCGAGCAGGCGAGAGTAGGGTGCAGAAAGAGGTGCTTGTAGTATGGAGGAACATTTGTGCGCCAATGTATGTGGGCTGAATGATGAACGAACCGATTTCGGTTAGGTCGATGAATGCATAAATATTATGAAAACTGAAGGAGAAAATGCAAAATATAAAAGAGGCGAATAAAAATCAGAACAAATCAATGCAAAAGGTAATCAAGCTAGCTGGCTAGGCAAATGCACACACATACATACAAGCATACAGATGTGTACACATTTAAAAAGGAGGCCGCAAAGCTTTGGAGCGACCAAATTGCAAATAAGTAAACAAATTGCGAGTCTCTGGTGACATCGCTTGGGCGATTGTGAGCAAAATTTATATCAAGAAAATATAATACCAAGCAGCAAAAAAAACAACAAAAAAATGGCAATTGAAACGCACGAAAAATATGCAAATTTTCGAACTGACCTACTCTTATAAAATGCGCACAGCATGTCTGATTTGCGATGATGGTGATGATGCTGATTTTCGTGGCTGCGCCGAAAGATAAAGTCATGTTTAGGTATGTACATATGTATGTATGTTGATATAGGCATAAAAGTGCAAATGCCATTTAATAAACGTAAATAAATAGCTGATTGCAGTTGATGTGGCGAAGCATACTCACTTTTATAGCATTAAATCTGCAAGAATAATTCTGCGATTTCAAAAGCTTTAAGCTCTTAGACATTGTTTGAAAATAGAATTTTCGAAATTCATAAATTTAATCAAATAAAATAATTAAAAAATTAGCAAAAATCATTAATTTAATAAAATAACAAAAATTTAAAATTAAAAAAAAAATATTCAGACAGTTTTCCAGTTACCCCAAAACAAATATTTTCCAAAATTAGCAATAAATTCGGCTTAGGAATAACATATTTTATATGTTTTGAAATGCTTTTATAATATCAGCATCTCCGGTAGAAGAGTCCCAAAGTTTCCAAACCTTTTAAAATGAAATTTCAGGCACCCAAAATAAAAACTTTGTTCAGAGGTCAAAAATTTCCACCAAAAATTTGGACTCAAATTAGAAATTACTATGTTTTAATTTCTTCAATAGCGGTTATTGATAAAAACGAAATTCTATTGGTTTTCTTCGAATCTTTTGCCAAAAAAATACCGACATCCAAAAACTGAAATCTTCTCTGAAATCGAAAATGTTCAGTATAAATTTAGTTTAAAAATATGTTTTATGATATTTTTTTTGATCTCCTATCAACAGTGCGTTCCAGAATCTATCCATGAATTAATTGATTTTTCTAAAGTTTTTTGAAAAATTTCCAGGACTTCAAAAAATTATTTTTCCAAGTTATATATGTAGTTTAAAAATAGTTTTTTGATCCTACCCCTGCTTCTTCTAAACTCTCTGAGAAATCAATTTTTGAGCCACTTGATTTGTCGAAATATTTTGAAAAAAGTGCAAAGGCCTCAAAAATTTATTTTTCCGAAATTTTTTGAAAGAAGTGCCTCAAAATTTTTCTTTTCGAAATTTTTTGAAAAATGTTCAAGAACCAAATAACTTTTCCTTAGGAACGTTCACTTCAAATTTAGTCTCTGAAAAAAGTATCGATGTTGAATGATGATTTGTGCAGAAGTATTTGAAAACTAAGAATTTGATATTTTTAGTCCTATAATAAAAATAAGTCGGTCGCTTGCTAAACATATTTATACACTGAACAGGGTATATTAAGTTTGCCACAAAAATTTGTAACATCCAAAAGAGAACTCGGACCACAGACCTTACAATGTATACACTATATAAGTATGTACATATGTATAAATCACCAAAGTGACGAACTGAGTCGATTTAGCCAAGTCCGCCTATCTGCATACGCGAACTATTTCCTCAGTTTTTGAGATATCTTTCTGAAAATTTTCTCACGTTATTCTCTCCCCAAAAACCTGCTTATTTGTCGAAACCGCCGATATTGGACAACTGTAGCATATAGCTGCCATATAAACTGAACGATCAAAAGCAAGGTCTTGTATGGAAAATTCTGTTATTTGACAAGATATCTTTACAAAATTTCGCACGGCTTATTATCCAAGAGAGCACAACAAACTCCGAACATATTTTTCATATCTAACCACTTTAGCACATACCTACCTTACAAACTGACGGAACAAAATCAAGATAGAGCTATTTTTACAACCTTTTATGCCACTAAAAGTGCGTCTGTGAAGGGTATTATAGCTTCTGTGCAGTCGAAATTAGCTGTTGTTCTTGTTTTTTTTTCTTATTATTTTTCATGCATAAGCTTGAGCCGGTCTCCGCAAGCCATATTTGTTACCCACACTTTAAACGTATTTATATGACGTATATGAGAATTGTAATAATATCTCACAATTTGAGGGAAAAATAAGTATTAAACGCCCAAAAGTATGCTTCTGGGTATGACATGTAGGGGCGCTAAGCAAACAAGATAACAAAATTCATTCCCACAAGGTTTGCCATTATTCGCAAGTGGCAATATACTCGGATGCCTACTACATACATACATATATACATAATATGCATATCGTCACCCAAAATGCAAAATAACGCATCATCAAAAGCATCTAAATTGAGTTTTTTATTGTTTACGATTCACTACATCATATTACATACAAATATGCATATGTAGCATAAAATTTTCACCTTCCTCTGTCAGATATAACCAATGTATAACCACTTTATAACCTGAACTCAAATTTTGTTTCAATATGAGTGTATGATAACCGATATATAACCTATTTATAACCAAAACTCAAATTTTGTTGCAACATGAGTGGTTTCTATTAGATCGTTGTCCCTACGCCTGTAAATTTATGAAAAGTGATGTTACGTGATTTTGCATTTTAGGTGCCGATATACAATAAATACAAGTATACATATTTACGCTTATTTAAACATACGAACTACTTTTCTACCATAAAAAAATCTATAAATATAATATATGAAACCTTTAGTATACACCCAAGTCCACATATCTGCATCACTATAACGGTATTTGGCCTACTTAGCCACATCTCTGCACCCGACGCTTTATAGTGTTGTGCCACATATCTAAATATATATCAACTAACATCAATCTAAATTAAAATATAAAAGAATTTAGCGCAATTCACCAAACCCCAAACACCAAAAAAAAAATTTAAAAAAAAAAAAAATCAAATGCTAAAGTTAATTGCCAAAATAAATAAACTTTTTAAATAAAGTAAACACAAAATCAAAATCGATGCAAAAAATTCAAAGAAAAACCCGCGCAAAACCGTTTTCGCACATAAAAGCAATAAATATTTATTTCATAAATAACGGTTTAAATGCACCAGTTTGCCACTGAAGTTTCCGCATTTCAAAGCTGTTTACATTACACGCAATTGCCGCGAGCATTCCTAAGCGCAGCGACGGCGACAGCGCCAGCAATCAAAAGCACCAACAAATTCCATTCAAAATCAAAAGCTAAACCAATAAAACAAGCAACAACAAAGCAAAGCGAAAAGCGGTCAATAAACTTCAATTGGCGATTATTTAAATTCGAAGAACGAACAACAACAAAATACCTGCTAATCTAAGTGTGTTTTGATTTGCGGTTGTTGTTGTTCATTTTAATATGGGCAGGTGTGCGCCGCTGGCCGGCTTTGCCGCCGCACACACACATTCGCTTTCTCGTGTGTGTTTAGGTGTGTGATTTGTAGCCGCATAACTTTGGCGCCTGTGTTTCAATTGCAATGTTGCCAAAAGCAAATCAAGCAAAACCGAAAACAACAACAAAAACGCAACCCATTGACCAAGCGACTCTTGTGAACAAGTAGTTGGTGTAAAAAAAGCGAAAAAATCGTAAATAAAATTTAACAAAAAAAAACTAAGATAAATTAAAGCAAATATTTTCAATCAAAGTGGCACACAGTTTTCATTTTTAGCTGCTCCAGATAACACAGAGCGAGTGGCGAGCAGCATTTTGTGGTAGAACTAAAAGAAAAACATGAAGGTTTATACATAAGATTTATACATATGTATAAAATGTGTATACACATGTATGTATGTATATATGGTAACAAAAGCCACAAAGTGCACTCGATTCTTACGAATTTTTATAATTTATTTTTATGAATTTGTATATATTTTATGAAAAAAATTAATATTTTAATTTAATAAAGTTAAAAAAAATTATATTAATTTATTAAAATTTAAATTTTTTTATACAAAAGCTTTCAGTTATTTGTTTTTAATAAAATAAAGGAATAAATAAAAAAATATTTAATTACTTTAAAATAAAAAAAATCAATACTTTAAAAATTGTTGTTTCTTATAAATATAATAAATACAAAATAAAAAAATTTATACAAATTTAAAATTATTATTATGTTTTTATTATTTTTTTAATATTAGAATTTATTTTTTACATTTACATTTAGGAATTATTTATTAATTACAAAATGAATTAAATTAAACCAACGTAATATTTTTTATATTTTTGTTATTACTTTATTTTAAAAAATTTAATTATTTCTTTTCCTTTTAAATAAGTTTAAAGAAAATGAATAGTTTTAAAATTAATGTTTAATATAAATATAATAAATATAAAATAAAAAAACTATTATTTTATTATAAAATTTTATTTTAATTTTATATTTTTTAACATTTACGAAAAAATATATTCTAAATAATATTCTAAAATTAACAAAAAATAATTTTGTATTATTACTATTTTTTTTAATTTTAAATCATTATTTCTTTAAGTTTTAAATAAATTTAATTTTGAATAAATTAAAATAAGAAATCAAAATTGTTGAAAAGAAATTTAATACACATAAAATATAGGAGATTTTTAAGTTCTTAAAAATTCGTAAAAATATTAATATATTTATAATTAAACAAAAACTTTGTTAATAATTTTGAAATGAAAAAAAATTAATAATTTGTTTAACTTTTTTGTTTATTATTTTTATTTTTTCTTGTAAATTTAAAAATATTATTTCTTTTAGTTTTAAATAAATTTAATTTTAATTTTAATTTAAATAAATTTGAAAAATTTTAACTCCAGTTTAATTTAAATAAAATAAATAATGCTCTTCCGATCTAATTATTATTTATAATTAAATTCATTTGATTTTGTTAATTTTAAAAGTTTCATTTTTTGCTTAAAAATTATTAATTTTTATTATTCTAAAACTATTTCTTACCAACCAATTAATTTTAGAATTACTTTTTTATGTATTTTTTCTTTCATATGTAATTATAAATTCAAAATTAAAAAAAGAAATATTAATTAACGAATTAATATTAATAATTAATTTAAGTAAAAAATAAAAGTTTTAAAATTAAGAGAATAACTAAAAATTTTACTCAAAATTAGTTTAAAAAGAAATATTAATACATTTTTGTTAAATAAACTTTCGAATTTTTTTTTATTTATACATTTTTAGTTAAATATTTAATATATAGTTTGATTTAGTTATATATTAAAAAAATATATAAAAAAACTCAAAATTCTCCTGCGTATGTTTTTCATCAAATCTATAAATAAAAATAAAATTTAAATATTCAAGTTGAGATTAAAAACAATTTTTAACTTCACGAAAAATTAAAATACTTTTGTACACCGATGTATGTAAATATAGTTAGTCATGTGTTCACAGTAAACAAGTTATTTTTCCATTTCTGCTTACGCACAGCATAGGCACAGAAGTTCCTATTAAACACTAACAAAATAAACATAGTGCCAAAAAACCTTAAAAAACAAAACAATCAACAATTACTGGTAAACAAAAATATTTCCCATGAAAACAACAAACAACTATCACATTACAACAACACTTTATCTGCCTAAGTGCCAGAATGAATTTAATATTTTTTTCCTAATGGTGGCTAGCTCAAAACAAACCTATTAGGTATCGCCGAAAGAAGTGGAAGAAAGCAGGAAATCTATGCGTAAACAAACAACAAAAGCAACAATCTACGCAAAATAAATCAGCGATAACAAAAAAGAAACATAAAACTACCATAACATAGTGTATATGTAAACAAACAAACGAAATATTTGACGCAGTGCTATCACGCATTGCCAGCTTTTGGATACTTTCTCCGGCCGGCCAGTGAGCCAGCCTTCGCTGCCGTTTAGCAAACAAATAAACAAAACATTGAATGCACGCGAAACTACTAAACTGACACGAGTCTATCTTAGTACTAAAATACCTATGCTAAAGTTATTCAAATTGAGGACGTATGCAGGTACAAGAGTACGCAGAGTAATATACATACATACATACATATGTGTGTACGTACTGTGGGTTATAAATAAAAAAAATTATATATAAAAAAAAATTTTCTGAAATTTGTTTAAAATGCAATTTATTAAACAATTCAAGAAAATATTAATTTTTTCCATAACAAAAAATAAAAATAAATGGCAACGCTGCTCAGAAAAGTCTTAGACTTTCGACTTATTTACACTAAATTAAGTAATAACAGTTCTTGCATTCCGAATTAAAAAAATCAATCTTTGAAATTTACAAAAAAAGGTGGCAACTCTGCTTTGAAATTTTTTTGTAGCCTTTCGAACAATTTTCATTAAATTAGCAATGCACATTTTTTGCATCACTAATAAACACATGCTATGTACATATGTACATTCATCTGTATATGGTTTGCATATTTTAGCAACCCTATTAAAAATATTATGTTGTCTTTCGAACCATTTTCGATAAATCAGGCAATTAAATTTTTTGAATTCTTTATGTAAAACCTCCATAATTGCAGATTACAAAAAAAAGATTAGTGGCAACCCCGTTCAGAAATTATTTTAGAGTTTTTCAAACTATTTTCACTAAACCAGGTAATGAAATTTTTTGCATTCTTAATGTAAAAAAGTCCATATTTTAAATTTGCAAAAAAAAAATAAGTGGCAACCCCATTGAGCAATTATTTTCGAGTCTTTCGAACTATTTGAACCAACTTAGGCAATGGAATTTTTTTAGCATTACTAAATCAGTAAAAGCTATATTAAACGCACACTCTAATAACCGGACAGAAAGACTGGTCCGGCCAGTGTTCGCTTAAGAGAGATTTTACTGTATATCTGTTTTGCCTATTAAATGCTAATTTATATTTAATTATTAATACCTAACACAATTATTGTTAATTAATTTTTTTAAATATTTAAATAAGGTGGCAACTCTATTTAAAATACTAATTTTAAATTCTTTTTTTTTGCTTCAAAGTATTTACATATGTAAATTATTATAATTTTTTATATAAAGTGGCTGTGAATAATTGGTTGATGGCAACTCTAGATGTCGAGATTATTATAATGAAAATACTTTTTATGTAGTTTTCTTAACTTTTTTGGCAACTCTAATATGTTTTTATCTATAAATACTTTTCAAAATATAAAATAAATTTTTATATCTCCGATTTTTGTTAAATTAAAGTCTTAGAGTGCTTGTGGCAACCCTGAAATGTTTAAAAAAGTTAAATTTTTTTTCCAAAAATATATATAAAAATATGTATATTTTAGTTTACTTTAGATAATATTCAGGACTAGTTAGTTACCAACTTCATAAACTCGTTTAAACATAAATATTTTGTGTTGACAATTTATGAAATAACATACTGTACTCACTAAATACTAAAAAACTAGTAACTTGTAACAATCACGCTGAGCTAACAGCCTCAAACGAGGTTAACGCTGTGTACCTCATGCCTAGTTGCTAAAAAGTAGGATACAACAACAAAAAATAAAAATACAGTGTGTTTATAATGCCATTTGCTTACAAACGAGTACAACTGCACGCAAGTTTTGTAGTGAAATAATGTACGCTTGGCATGAATATGCATCACATTTTTACAAATATACATATGTATGTATATATTTTTAATTCAAATGATGCGTGCAGTTTCGAAATTTTAACTTTTCAGAGAAGCTGGAAAAACGTGTGACTTTTCTAAGCCAAAAATTTATATACAATGATATATAAAAATGTATTTATATAATAATATATATATATATTTATTTGCAGGCCTATAAGTTTTTAGAATGCAGAGTAGCGAATACGCTAATTCAAAGTGCATACATACTTACATACATATACATATATCATCATTCACACATACATATATATTTTTTCCAAGTATGTATATTTATATGCATATATGTATATCTATCTGTCTCAAGTTTCTTGCATCCCATCAGTCCGACCTATATTTCCCTGAGACTTCTGCCAATTATTTATTTGCAAAAGTGTAGCTGAGAGCTTGCCGTCTACCGTGAGTGCAAAGGTACAAAACGTGTGAACCAGTTTCCTTCTGGAAAGTCACACCTAACGGTAAGCCTGCGTAATTGGCCAGCATATGAGGGCTTCTTTAGGTCACATCGTTGGCTTTGCGGCAAAATCTATTATGCGCAGTAAATTTAAGATTGCTGATGTACTATGTTTCAAGCCGACCCTACCATGGAGTGGGTGGGGCGTATGAGTGATTTTTAGCGAAAATGTTGAACCAAATAACATGAGAAGTAATAACAAAATGGGTTAAAAAATATATGCAAAAACATGAACACAAATTACATTGGCGCTAAAAAGGGTACAATAACTGTTTTTTAATAATTTGCATATTCACAAAGAGCAATAAGTGACTCAATTTTCACTAATAACAGTGATATGTTAGATTTTTTATAGGCCAGTGCAGAAGCCTTTGAAAATTGTAAAAAAGATTAAAAAAATTATACAAGGTTGAGTTTATTAGAAAAGGAAGATAAGGTAACAAAAATTAAATGACAAATTTTTCAGGATTGATCTAAGGTTGGGAAGAGCATAAGAGAGGCCGTGGTTGATTTTTTAAAGATTAAAAACGTCTTATCATTATGTTTGGCAAAACTACGAGTCCTATAGAAAAAAGTTGCACGGAAAAGTAGTTGAAAAAGAAGAAATGTACAACTTCTGCATTAACAACTCTTTCACATAACCTCAAAATTTATGTGACAAATGTAAACATCCAATTTTTTTATATTTATCTCGCAAAAAATGTTGTTGTATTTTTAATATAATTTTAATTTTTTTTTATTTAATTTTTTTATTTAATTATTCTATTTAATTTTATTATTTAATTTTTTTTTTAATTTTTTTATTTAATTTTTTTAAATAAATTATAAAATTTATTTCTCACGATATTTGTTATTATTTTTTTTAGAGAAAAATTATTTTTTTATGGAAGATCTGATTTTCCGTAGAGGAAAAGACAGAGCGTAGTTGACTTTTTAAAGACTAAAAACCTCTACTATTGGCAAAATTACGAGTTCTACAAAAGAAAGCTGCAGGGAAAATTTGTTGGCAATGAAAAAAATACAACTTCTCATTCACATAACCTCAAAATTTATGTGAAAAATTCAAATATCCATTTTTTTATTTTTATCTCGAAAAAAATTATTTTTAAATTTATTTACTTAATTAAATTTTTTTTTAATTTTTTATTAATTACATTTTTTTTAATTCTTTTTATTAATTAATTTTTATTTAATTTCTTTACAAAAATAATTTTTCACGAAATTTGTTATAAACTTACTTTATAATGTCCCATATACCCTTTATTTTTTTATTTATAATATTTATTTTTTCTCCTTTGTTTGGCTTCAAATCGAAAATAAGACTAATTTTCAAAGACGAATTCGCACAACCAAATCAGATTTATATAAAAGGTCTTTATGCTCGGTAAAATCTCTTTTCTCTGATGATACAGAGAATATATGTTTGTTTGCTATTGCAAGTCTGCTCCAAAAATGCAGAAACAGACCCACTATATATTTTATTTTAATTTTTACCACAAATCCGGATATTAAAAACAACAAATTAATAAAAATATTTTAATCTTAATTATCTTAACTTTTTTTTATTTTATTTTTATTTTTTTTTATATATTCTTTATTTTATTTTATTTGTTTTTCTATTTTGTTTATTTGTTTTTTAGAAGTACTCTTTATACTTTTCGCAATTTCTCCACTGAAAACAGTATTCTTATAAAAAAATATTTCATATACAAAACACAACGACCCATTTCTCGAGCCATTTTCATAATTTTTTTTTTTCGGAAATTGAAAAAAAAAGAATATAATACCGAAATGTAGGTGAAAGCTATTTATAACACACCCTGCGCTGCCAGCATGTCAAAGTGCATTGAGCGCAAATAACTACAACAACTCTCACATCGAGCGTAATACAATTAAATTTGATTTGTTTTGTGGTTTTGTATGTTGCATGTCAAATGCTTTGTTGCTGTCAACCGCCTGCCACTTGATATTTGTGGCACCACGCTTTGCTCTAATCTGCAGCAATTTTAATTTCAATTTCAGTTTTGTTTTCGAACATTTTTTTCTTCGTCTTCGCAACTATTCACTTAGTTTATGAATGCATAATGACGCATTCATCATACTCTAACACTTGCTCGCGCACGCACACACACACATATCGACAGCGTTGCAAGTGCAACACGCCAAATGATACGTCAGATGCATAAATTCAAACGTGTAACCTAACCACCTACAAGGCATTACGAAATGTTATAAACATATGTATATATGTATGTATATATACATATGTATACAAATACATGCATGCATATGTATATGTATGATTGTTATATATCTGCTGTGATGGAAATTTAATTGAATTCATTTCATATTTCATACAAATGCACACTAATGCGCTGGGAGCAACCCCACGTCAAGCGCGCACACATACTTGCATACATACATACATATATACAAATAGGTGACTGCATTCCTAGCAGCTACACACAAACACACAAAGCGCACGGCAAAGCACTGCCATGCCATTTGTTTGTAAACAAAAACAAACCGCACACAGAGCGCGTGTATTGGTGTATGTATGTATGTATGGATGTGTGCATGCATGTGCAGCTTTGATAAATTTAATGGACTCCAGCCAAGCGGGGCGATTTGGAAAATGTATGTCAGCTGCAATGCCAACGACTGAGTCAACAACATCAACAGTCAGCTACAACAAAAGCAGCAACTACAACAAAAACAACAACAATAACAGCAGCAACAAAACAATAATCTGTTATAGCAGCGACCGGTGTATCTGTCAACGGCGCTGCACATTTCGCACCAACACACACTAATGAAAGCACACACATACACATAGTATATATGTATGTATGTATGTGTAGAAGCAAACCTGAAGACTTGCTGGCGGCCGCTGCTGCGCACCAGCGTTGGTTGACCCATATTTCTGCGCGCTGCTCGCTTTGTTAGCATAATTTAATTGTAATCGCATTTGGTGGGAGTGAAATATAGTTTATGGGAGATGCCAACAAACTCGCCAAACAAACTATATAACAAGAGAAAATAATAACAACAACAACAACAAGAGCAACTATTTATAATGGCATATTAGCGCACAAGCACACACATACCTACATACATACACTTAGTCATATATGTGTATATGTATGCATGTACATATGTATACATGTATGTGTGTGTGTATGTGTGGCAGCTTATAGCGTATGAGTTTGCCTTTTGCCAGCAAATTTGCATTAAACATTTCCACATTGTGGCGGATTGCTAGTTGATTTTCCTTCGTATTTATTTTGTGTGTGTGTGTGTTTTTGCATTATCGTTGTTTTTTTTCTGCTTTTGGCGTTGACGTGCAAATGTAGGTTATCAGATGTGAAAGACTTCGTAATTGAATTGCCGTGAAATGGCACAAATAATTTGTGCAAATATACTTTATTTATGCATTTATGCTAACAACCACTTTACACAGCGCCTCCATATATGTATGTATCTACAAATGTACTTATGTATGTATGTATGCATATTAGGTTTTTAGGACAATTATTGCACTTTTGTAAATTCAAATTTATTTAGAGCATTTTTGCAAATTAAATATATTTTAACGAAGAGTAAGCGAATTAATTCGGATTTATTTGTCATTGTGTCAAAGGTCTGTTAATCGCAACATTTGGGTAGGTTATACATAGCTTAGCAACTCATCCTTTACAAAAATAATCTAAATTGCTAAGGATCTGTGATTGATAGTTGATTTTAGGGTTATGAATTTAAAAATTTTCAAAATTTTGTTAATATTTTTAGTTATGGACATGTTTTATTTTTTTTTTTTTTGTTTTTGTAGGTCTATATTTTACAGTGCTTTTATTTATCTTTATTTATCGCCAATATTAATATATTTTCCTTTCGACTTATTCTTTTCATACTTTCTCACAATAAAAGTGATTGCATTAACCATCAAAGTATTTTTTTTTTTTTGTATAATCCCTAAAATCTGGAATAAACATCAATTTGAAATATCTATGTAATTCCAAAAACCGAACGAAAAAAATTTCAACCCCAATTTTATAACTAAAAATTAAAAACAAAAAAATTATATTTTATTTTCGAATTTTTGTAAATTTATTCGCCCTTGTTTTCTTGGGGTTCCACCATTTTCAACTAAGAATTGGTCGGAACCATCATATTCAAAACTATTAAACATGGTCGCTAAACTTACACACTCAAAAGATTTATAATGTTGAAAAATAAAGATTTATTGTTGTTTTTGTTATTGAAAATTAAATTTTGAACCCCAAACACTTTTGAAATTTTCAAAATTATAACTAAAGTATCTAATTTTTAAATTGAAAAACAAATTTTTAATTGAATCGCAATACATTCAAAAGATTTATATTGAATTTATTGCAAATTTCACTTTAAATCCCAAACATTTCCAAATTTTCAAGATTGGAATTCAAAACTGAAAATCTAATTTTTAAATTATAAAACAGATTTTTATTCCAAAATTTTTAATTGAAAAAATTGCAACCGTGCTGCTCCTACTCTCTTTTTTGCCTTGTGCTTCGTTCTCTCTCACGTTTTCCTTCTCCTTTTTATCTACATCTCTTGTATTTCATCTTATTTGTCCATACTTCCCTTCCTTCTCATTTTCTTTCCTCTCTTCTCTCTTCTGTTTATTTCCATTTTTCCCTCCCTCCCATTTCTTCTTTTTTCTCTGTTCTTTTCTCTCATTAACATTTTTGACTTTAACATTTCATCAAATCACTTCATTATCTTTCATCTGTAAGCATTTCAAGTCTATTCTTATCCATTATTTTTATTCTGTCCTAACCTATCATTATCTCCTATCATATTCTATCCAATCCTGTCCCTTCCTTCCCATTTCTTGCATTTTTTTCTTTTTCTTACCTTTCCTTTTCTTTCCTACTTCTTTCTTGCTTCTTTTTCCGTTCTCTTCCTTTACTTTCTTCTCCTCTTCTATCCTTTTGTTTCTCCTTCCTTTCTATTCCATCACCTTTCTTTCTTTTCCATTCGTTTCTTTTTATTTCCTTATATATTGTATTATATTATTTGGTTTTAGTTTTTTTAATTTGTATTTTTAATTCTTTTCTTTCCTTTCCATTTCTTTGCTTTCATTTCCTCTCCTTTCCTTTCCTATTCTTTTCTTTTCTTTTCTTTTCTTTACTTTTCTTTTCTTTTCTTTTCTTTTCATTTCTTTTCCTTTCGTTTTCTTTCCTTTCCTTTCCTTTCCTTTCCGTTCCTTTCCTTTCCTTTCCTTTCCTTTTTTTCTTTTCTTTTCTTTTCTTTCCTTTCCTTTCCTTTCCTTTCCTCTCCTTTTCTTTTCTTTCGTTTCTTTTCTTTTTTTTCTTTTGTTTTCTTTTCTTTTCTTTTCTTTTCTTTTCTTTTCTTTTCTTTTCTATTCTTTACTTTTCTTTTCTTTTCTTTTCTTTTCTTTCCTTTCCTTTCCTTTCCTTATCTTTTCTTCAGTTATTTATTATTAAAATTCATTTATATTCCGTTCTCATAAGAAAATACTTCTCTCCATACCGTTATCTCAGTTCTTTTTACCTGTATATATTTTCCTATTTCCCTACCTACTTTCCCGTCTCCTTTATCCCATTCCTCCTCTCAGCTATTTTTTATATTTTATTTTATATTACTCTCATCTCTCTCCCAACCGCTTTATCACACCGCTTTATACCACACTGAACAAACTCGAGTGAAAGTCGCATTATTATATATCGTAACGTCCTATAAGTTTAGACAGGTTCACAATTAATTCCATAAGCTTCATACCCAAAAGTTTCTTATATCAAGTAGATACTACAAAAATGCTACCTTAAATCGAATCTAGCACTTGTATTATTCACCTAGTATTACTCCAACATGCCATCTATAGTAAGTGTGGTTTTAGACGCTTAAATGTATATGTTTCACAAAAGTCGTCTAAGCATAGTTATTTATACCATCCAAGAAAATCTAATATACCTCGTGCATACCTCAATTCATATTTATGCACTTGCAACCAAGCTTTTTAGCGACTTCACCTTCAACGCGTGTTTTAACCGCGCTTGGACCGTCACTAGAACAAAGAACAAAGAAGAACATAAACTGTTTCGTTTGAATATTAGAAAATGGAAAATATAAATACAAATGTAACAAAAATATGAAATATAGATGTATATGTGTGTTAAAATTTATTCCAAGTTTACATTGGATTTTGTACTTTGCAACGCAAACCTTCAACTTTGCGGATTCGCTTTATCCTTCAAATGGTCGGATGTTATGTTATTATATTATTGAAAAACAAAATATTGTATACTTATTTTGCCGTGAGTACAATAGGCTGGTATACTATTTATATAGTGGCACAGCAGTGCCCAGTAGGAAATTTGAAATGCAGATAGTGATGAAAGGAATCATCATTACTCATTTCTACCTTTGGAGCATACGAATGAAAGGCATCCTAGACTGATTAGGTTGAAATATAAAAGTAAAAATTAAATTGAAGAACTAATATTCATTTAGTTCCAATTATCATACATTTCTCTCTACATACGATCAAAAAGTGCGTCCAGGAACACATAAGTAACGATTTGGTGATACTAATTTGTTATAATAATAATTCCACAATGAAATTGCTTAAAGAATCATATACCAGCTATTTTAAAATTTATTCATAAAACTCAAAAAATATTTGTATTCTGTATCTAAATAGAGTCTTAATTGCTTAATTATTTCTATGATGTTAAATTGAGTCATTACCAACTAACTTCAGACCATATCAGAGTTTTTATGCTGGCGAAGCAATTTCTTACTCTTTTAATAATTTTGTTAATTTTGTTTCTGTACCATCCAAACTGGATATTAAAGCTTAACCTCCTCGTACTGATTTCAAACAGGTCAATTAGGCGAGTCAATTATGATGTTAATTGACTAAATTTGCTTAATATAAAAAGTTAATTGACTATCCTATTTTGATGTTAATTGACTCAATTTGCTTAATATTAAAAGTTAATTGACTATCCTATTTTGATGTTAATTGACTCAATTTGCTTGGTATAAAAAAGTTAATTAACTATCCTTTTTATGTAGTGTTCAAATTATCTGAAACAATTAATAATTGGCAGTAAAAAATACAAAATATTTAGATTGAATTTTAAAACGAGAGTGAATAAATACTGAACATACTTACATTAAGAAAAGGAGAGTTAAGCGAGTGGCATCTTAGGTGAGGTTAGGTTAGCTAAATAGGCTGATATTCTTGAGATCACGAATAATGCCACAGGGACTGCTAGAGACGCTTTTCTATGGGGATTGCCAGAACTTCTAAGTATAGATTAAAAAGATCGTCGTATATCTACAAAACGCCTAGAGCCAGCCACAAGTTTATTGAGTTGACTAATATCTACCTCAGCCAATTCGACGGGTTCGTAGAACGTATGGCAACCAAGTTGGTTCAACCTTAGTCTGGACAGCGAAGGAAGTGTCTAAATGTTTGCAGCTCACATGCCTCCCTGCAAGTTTTGCATCCTTCTCCACTAACAAAAGAGAATTCTGTGATTTTTTTTTATAATCAAGCGCAACTCATTTTTGTGGAGCATTTTTTTAATTTTATAAAGGCTTTAGGTATTTGTCAATTAAATACTAATTAGGTAATTAGTTAATTGTCAATTAAATGCCAATTAGGTAATTAGTTAATTGTCTGATTGTATGGTAAATTGAGTTAGCAGTTGCCACTTAAATTCAAATTTTCTAATTACCCCATTGGGGGTCGATTTGCATATTCAAAGGATTATCATTCAGATTTGAAAAATATTTTTAAACAATTTTTAGTGTCTCCAAACCTTTTCTCTAGGGTAAATACATATTTTACATATATGTATGTACATACTATTAATGAAAAGTTTATATCTTTGTACTCTATATACAATAACTGTTGCACTTCAACTCACATCAAGGTCCAAACTTTACTTTTTTTTAAACTTATATTTATTTGTATAGAATTTTGCATTTCAGTTAGCGTCGCACTATTACGAAGTACTAAGGTACTAAGGTTGCTACAGTTACAAAAATATGCAACGCGATTTTAACAATATATACAGTGCCCTCTTAGAAATTAGTTACAATATGCATTTTTGTTTTTCGTTGCATTCAACTTAAGCTTTAACACACAGCTTAAGTCGCAAGCTGACAAACATACTTAAACCCGTCGGTTTAGCCACATAACTAAGCCTAAAGTCGACTAGCGCGAAACTAAGCAACTATAAATGCCCTAAGACCCTCACACCGGACCTTTAACAAACATTTTATATACTATTAAGTAAGTTTGTATCAAAAAATCTACCTGGACCCTCAGCACCGGCCGCATTCAGCTTGCCTTGACAGCACCATCGTCAAGGAGGCGATTTCGCGAATGATTGACAAACTGCAAAGGGCATTCAAGTTATATAAAAACCAAAAGAAAATGCAGCAAGCAAAGTTGCAAAAATGAGCATGAATTTGTATGCATATATGTATGTAAATACAAGCACTTGTGTACGTATGTATATGTGTTTTCACTTGCACAATAGATGCGCGCGCTTTTATGCCTAGATTTATAAATTTATGTGTGTTTTCTTGTATGCCAGTGTGTGCTTTTAAGCGTAAAAATGTGTGTGCCCTGCTGGGAAGTGCAGTCAATGGAAAAACTGGGTGCCACAAGATGGGTGTTTTGATATTATTATTGCATTTCTTGTTTTCACTGATGAAGAGAATAGTTTCGGTTGTCGGTGAATACACCCTTTCCTTTTAAAGCCCAGTTTTCCTTCAATAAACCGAGGTGAGGTGAGCCTCTTTTTGGTCTCTGCTAAACACTCTTGAAACCAAACATTTGTAAAAGTCTATGGATTAAAGTATACTTGAACCTTTATTATCATGGTCTCATCGGAGTTCGTGCTCCAAAACACTTGAACCGAGATGAGATAACTTCCCTTGCGCTCTTTTATATAAAAAAAATATTAACTATTCTTCATTTTATTTCGTTCCTTTCATTAATTAATTGTTTAATCGGTTTCGTAAGCATTTTCTAACACCATAAAATATGAATATTGATATTCGAGTCTCGAACTGACAAAGTGCTAGATAGGTACCAGATAGATATGAGGTAGTTGCCAGGTAGGTACCGGGTAGATACCGGGTTTAACTCATTGTTTAGTTGCACCAGTGTCTCCACACCTTTTAAAAACGGCTAAAGCTACAATTTATTTCCTTAATCTTTATACCCGAAACTGGATATATTAGATGTACACGAGGACTATATAAAGAATATTGTATATAAATGATCAGCTTGACGAGCTAAGTCGATTTAGCGAGGTCCGTCTGTACATAAACGAACTAATTCCGCAGTTTTTGAGATTCAGTCATGTCTCTTCACTAGTCTACGAAGATAACTAGCATTAAAGTAAGCCCTAACTAAATGCATAATTTTTTCTCTATAGGGCACCAAACGCGGGTTCAAACTGCACATTTAACCAGCTTTATATGCAGTTTAACAGTGTTGCATTCGCGTAGGCAGTGCCCGCTAATGGCGAGCAAATTTACAAGTGACTTGACGGCATGTGCAAAAAATATATACATCATAGTATATATGTACTTACATATGTACATACATATATCTATAAGAGTACAAATGCAAACTATGTTCATTTATAAGTGAATAAAGTGCACCTTTGTAGTTGCTGTATATGTGTGTGTGTGTGTCATTGTGCGCGTGTGTGTGTGTTTGTTTTGCTTTTCAACGCACGCCTTACAAAGCTGATGTGTTGTAACCACAATGAAGGCCTCCCGCATCGGTCGTTCAACTGCCCGCACATGGAATTCCATTTGTGAGCGCCAAAGGCTAAGCGGACGCTTGCACCATTCGTCTTCAACATGCACTTTAGCATATACATATGTATGTATGTACATATATACAACTATAATATATGAGCGTAATATAAACATTGGCATAAATCGCATATATCGCATATCATATTGCCACAGAGGCTGATTGATTTCTAGCGAAGATTTCTGAGCTCATATGTACATCTGCAGAACTGAAATGTGCCAAACTAAGTTTAGAGAATTGCTATGATACTAGTATATAATACATATTATTGCAACTTCTTAAGGTTTAATATCGTGTTCACTAATGAATCCGTTGGAAATATTGCGCAATTGTCCGATGAATTCATGTTTGTTCTCTGCAGACCGATACAACTCGATCACAGCAAATTCTCTAAAGTAACCCAGAAACCTCTTCGACCTAATTATACAGTTTTTACAAAATATATATGTAAAACGGTTATCCATTTCGAGACTCTCTGCATAAAAAACAAAGAAACTTCAATTTAAATGTTTATTATCATTCGAAAGAACATCCTTTATTTTTTGATGATTATCTCTTTCAAATATTGGTGAGCTACGTCTCAGATGGTCCATCCATTGAGTTCAATTTACGATAAATCGTTCGAGCATTTCGACTGATAACTGGCGAATGACACGCGTGAAGTCTTGCTGCAAGGCCTAAATCGAAGCGTGTATTTCCGCATAGACTTTAGACTTTACATTTCTCTACAAAAAAAGTCGAACGGCATGATATTACACGATCTTGGTGGCCAATCAACAGGCCCAAAACGTGAAATTATCTGCTCACCGAAGTGTTCCCTCAATAGATCTATTGATTGTTGCGTTGTGTGACGCCGTCTTGTTGAAACCAAATGTCGACGAGATCACGGGCTTTAATTTCAAGTATCAAATAGTCGGTTATCATAACGTAATAACGCCATTAACGGTTACGTTCTCACCGGCATCATTTTTGGAGAAATATGGACCGATGATGCCACCGGCCTTCAAACCAGACCATGCCGATTTTTTTTCCTGGATGAAATGATAACTCTTGAATCGCTTCAGGTTGTTTTTTGCCCGAAATGCGGTTGTTCATATACCCATTGAACTAGAAAGAGCCCCTCGCTGAAAAAAATTTGACACGAAAACGTCAGATTTTCTTGGAACATTTCAAGAGACCATAGAGCGAAACGATGAGGCTTAGGCAGGTCGAGCGGCTTCAGTTCTTGCACGTCAGTCCGAGCTGCTACGAACTCCACCGAATCGACTCTCCACGGTGCTCGTGTACACTCTCAGCTACGACTACTCGACGATTTTCAAGCAATGTTCTTTTAACTTTTAAGTCTCCTCTATAGCACGGACTGACAGACGCCTATTCTGCTCAATATATCTAAGTTTTGTCAAGATTGAAGCTGCCGCTTCGCTGACAGCTTTCCAGTCCTCAGTGGACTTACACATAAGTGTCGTCAAATTTTCCACCGTAAAATTACCACCGAGTGTAGTTTTAAGTTTTTCCCGTGCACTTAAAAAGCGAGGGCAATAAAAGAATACATGCTCAGAGTCTTCAAACCATTCTGAACACCTCGGACAATTCGGACCAATGTCGTGCTGGAATCTGTGCAGGTAAAGCAACCATGCCCACTTAGTATTTGGGTTAGGTGGAAATCCAGGTCCCCATGTCGTCTATCGATCCAAGAATGGATGTCCGGTATCAGTCTGTAGGTCCACCGTCCCTTGAGTGAGGTTTGCCACCGCTGCTGCCATATCGTTAAGCTTTTCATTCTCTCTTCTCTTTTGGCTCCTATAGATGGCTCTGGTAATTTGTATACTCTTTCGTATTCGTCACCCTGGATGTCAATGGGCATCATACTGGCTATTACTTCAGCATCATCACTTGAAATTGTTCGGAAAGCACTGATAACTCTTAGTGTAGCCTAACCACCGGTCTATGTTACAAGTACCAGTCCGGGTCAAATCTGATCAGATGGTAAAATGGGCCTATGTAATTAATCGGTCCTCATAAATCTTATATTTGCTAAAAGCTACCGAATTTTGGTAATAACTATTTACTACCATTTTAAAAATCTAGGTCAATTAATGCTAGAACTTTTACTCAACAACATAACCTAACTTTACCAGCCTGTCATGTTGTATTTGATGTTTAAGTTTCGGCAACACGCGCGACCAAGAAACATAACCACCAATTAAGATTTTTTTCTGACGAAAACAACGAAATTAAACAAAAACACACATAGCCAGACATACTATCGCTCTGGCTCTAATTATTGCCTTGACTCGAATTCTTCTTCCACAACATTAAAGCTTAGCGAAGGTCAGATCAACAGCTGGATGGTCGGTCGTTTGTTTGGATGACTAGTTGATTTGCTAATTGAACTAAATAAATTAATTATCACATAATCGCAAGAATGAATGAATAATCTAAAAGCTACATTAAGCTTGCACGCAGGCACACACACATACCTAATTAGTTATAGACACACATACAAACATATGCGAGTGTACTTAAATTTGCAAAATTCACAAACAATATTAAATAATATGCCGTACTTCGTGCCAAGCGCAACAACAAAGCGCAAATTAACAACCAAAAATAATTGAACCAAAAAATTTGCGAAAATAAACACACACACAAAAACAACAACCAAAGGCACAAACACATATTATATATGCACAAATTTGTAGAACATAAATAATTAATGGCAAATTAAGGTGTGTGTGTATGTGTAAGTGTAGCATATATTTATGTGTATCACAGTTTCATATATGTACATATTTATATTTACATTTTATGTGCATGTACATAGGCACATATGTATGTGTAAATATACATATTTGCTTGCCCTTTGCCTGTTAAGCCGGTTCTATGCATATTCACTTTAATAAAAATCCGAGTACAAAAATGCTCGAATACTTGCATGCGCGCGTGTGTGTGTTTGTGTACTTACTAGCCGCCGTCCATGCCGCCGTCGTTGTGGCAAAAGTGTGTCAAAACCATTGCCATTAATTAATGATTTTCTGTGCTAATTTGTAAATGCGACATGGCTCACCAGCGAAAATATGAAATAAAATAGAAAAAGTAAATTTTGTACAAAAAAAGCGCAGTAAAAATGCGAAAAAAATAATTATAAATATAAATAAATGATCAGAAAACGAGAAAAAAATTGGCACATGTCGATTATGGGCACCCTTATGTACAAACACACACATACAAACGACCGCATATGCACTGAGGCTTGTGACGCCCCAAACAAAAACAAAAAAAATAAAACAAAAAAAGAAAAAAAATATTAATATGTGATAATTGTGACAATTTCGTTATTGCACGTACATACATATGTATGTAAGTAATCAGATATTGTACCATTGACCTGGAGCTATCTTGTCAAATAAAAAAATTCTCCATACAAGAACTAGATTTGGCTCAGTCAGTTTGTATGACAGCTTTATACTATATTGATCCGATATCAGCGATTCCAATAAATGAGCAGCTTTTTGGTGAGAGAAGGACAGACGGTTTCGGCTACATCAACTCAGCTCAACAGGCTGATGGTTAAATATGTATATACAATACTTTATAGTGTCTTCGACGTTTCCTGCTTCGTGTTATAAACTTCGTGGCAAACTTAATATACCCTTTTCAGTGTATAAAATTTGCGCAATATAAAACTGAAAATCTTTAAACATTCATAAATATTTATTTTGTCGCCTTCAAAGTAATCGCCACAAGATATAATACACTTAAGCCAACGGTTTTTTCAGTCCTCGAAATAGTCTTCAGAAGCACTTTTTGGGATGGCCGTCAATTCCTTCAACGAAATTTGTTTTATCTCTTCGATCGACTGAATGGAGTGGACTCCATTGGGCAACAAGAATCACCCGAAGACAAATCTAGTGAATCTGGTGTTTGATCGAAGGTAGTCATTGCATTTTGGCTTTAAAATCGGTTACAATCGTGGCTTGATGCGAATGGTGCATTATCATTGTGTAAAATTCATGAATTGTTCTTCCACAATTCTAGCCGTTTTTGACAGATTCTCTCAAGCAAATGCCTCAATACGGCCAAATAGAACTCTATATTGACCGTCTGTCCCTCCGGAACAAATTCCTGATGCAACAAACCACGAATATCGAAAAAAAAACAATGAACATCACGTTGATTTTTGAGCGGCTTTGGCGTGTTTCCTTTGGATTCGGGTCGTTTTTTCCACCATTCTGTTGATTGTTGACTTGTTTGCATATCAAACTCATAAACTCATGTCTCATCGACAGTTAAAATACTATCCTTGATTGTGAGATCGGAATTCGTACGATCACACATGGCGAAAAAGACTTGTTTATGGTACTCTTTTTGAAAAAAAATCAGCTTTATCAGGACGAGTCGAGCAAGAGCGCGTTTCATACCCAAAATATCCTCCAAAAGCATTCGAACGGACTTACGAGAGACCGCACGAATTTCAAGCACCACATCCTTAACATTTTTAATATTTTTATCAGTTGAAGAGGTCGGAGATCGTGCAGAACGAAGCATGTCTTCAACGATCTCTCGGCCGTCGTTGAAGGCTTTGTACTACTTTGTGTTTTTGATAAAACTAAAAAACCGTAAGTTTTTCCAACATTCGCAGGGGTTCCGCACACGAAATTTTGGTTAAAAATACAAAATTTGAGACAAATTCTTTTTTCGATATTTTTATCCACCGTAACTCACTATTGAGGTGTACCGACTTAAGCGGCTGCTGACTTAGCTGTCACAAAACTATATTTTCCCAGACGTTTCTACTATTTTGCACACAACTGTATGTACATATGTACATACCAAACCCGCATTAGTTAACATTATTTAATTAATGTTACTAAAAGGCGGTTATCTGCCGCACTTAAATTAATGTAGCCACAAATGAGTGACAGCAAGAAACCTAGAAATTATTTCACTGATTAACTCACCCGGAAATTAGTACTTGTCATCAATCAGCGTTTGGGGGAAGGGCGAAGCATACTGCGGTGTTAAACTGTTGCTGACTATTTTGATGCCATTTAGTTTGTTGTTTTTGGTTGTCATGACTTTCTCTGTCGTCTGCTGTTTCGCTGCTTCTGTTTCTGACGACCAACTCTCACTCTCTTTATCAAATAGGTTAATGCCTCGAAATGCCTTTGACCATTTAATTGAGGATAAAATAGAGATGCTATTGATTTTTGGTAAAGCCTAAACGTTATTATGGATGTGTCGGTGTAAGAGTGTATTATTTTCGTTTAGATTTCGTGCAATCATCGCTGCGCAGTCGCGTAAATTTTCAGTAGAATTACTTTACAATTTCAAATAGTAAGTTCAATGCCCACAATGTACTTCACTTTTATGCTTGAGAGATCGAAAACAAAGATTTTCATTGCTCATTACTTGCGCTTGCTTAAGCAGCCGACATGAGTTTCTTAAGAAAAACGAAATATAATTATGTTTGGGAAATGGTTTGGAGGAATGGGACCGCAGTAAAATTTAGAATTGTAAGCAAAGCTAAAAGTATTTTTTTTTAGAAATATTTTTTCTTTTCTCTTTGAGAAATATAATTTATCACTGAACTCAAAAAGATGTGAGAATATCATGAATCTCAGATATTTTACTTCAAGCCACTGTTTAATCTTGATAAAATGGTTTCGGCATCCTGAAAATTTGGATTTTTAATATTTGCACTTTGCACTTTCACCCAACGGACTTGACTCTATAAATCCTCACTTTGATTACTTCTTAATTTTTGTCACTATAATTTAGATTAAAAAAATGTTGCAGTGCCGAAATAAAGTTTTCGGGAACCCAAAATTACGGGATTATTAAAATGTTGAAAACATTATTTTTTGTTACTATAATTTAGATTTAAAAAAAATGTCGCAGTCCCGAAATAAAGTTTTCGGGATCCCGAACTTTCGGGATTATTGATATGATGCAAAATTGAATGTTCTATGTTACCAATTTTAAAATCTCTTTGGTTAATAACTATTTATTTTCCTTTGCAGCCAAATCTTTAAGTACAAACTACAAGTTCCCATTCAAAAATTAATAAATTATACATATGTATATGTACATAATTTGTATATCTGGTGTTTATTTTTAAATATTGTAGCATCCAGATTAAAAAATTTGGAATCCCGCAAATTTTTTTCGGGGTCCCGAAATTTCGGGATTGGCAAACTATTTCAAATTTAGATGCAGTATTAGATACTGATTTAAAGTAATTTTTGCCTTGTGTTTTTTTCCAGGATCCCGAAATTTCGGTATTGGCATAATGCTTCAAATTTTAATGCATTATTAGATTTGAGTTTTTTTTGCTCCATGTTTTTTCATGATCCCGAAATTACGGTATTGACAAAATATTTCAAATATCAAGAACTACTTATGAAATACTAACATAAAATATCATTTATATTTTGTTTTATGAGATCCCGAAATGTCGGGATTTTCAAAACATGACAAATATGAATGCACTACTCAATACTAGTTTAAAGTAGTTTTAGTGCTTAGTAACTATTAAATTTATTTCCATTTGAAGCCAAAGTTTATCAAAAATACAAGCTCGAACTTTTCGCTGAGAAACTTAGTTTATTAGTTATTCGGAAGGGAATAGGTAATTACGGAGATTTTTATGCTGCAAACGCGGTTGACCTAATTCTTAAGTACGAGTTATGTAGCATACATATCTACATATACTAGATATTGAATAACTTTAGCAGCGCGGCATAGTCTTTGAAAGAAATTTGGAAAATATACACACACATACATATGTATGTACATACGCCCCTTATCCTGAGGCATTTTTGCTCTTCTATGTTTAATTTGTGAAATATAAATCCACAAAAAAAAATTAAAATGCAAAAATCTCCGAACTATGGCACTCCGTCCAAAAGTGTGCCACTTGTACTCTCGTAAAGTTTCCAGCGGTTCTTTGGCATAGCGCTGTGCAACGGTAATTTGCAGTTATATTCAATATGTGCGCCCAAAATGTTTAACAAGTAGATACCCACAATTGCCAAATCAATTTCCATTCGACATGACGGCGGAAGTGTACAAAAGCGAAAAAGTTCGAAAACTAAAAACTTGGAAAAAGAAAAATTCAAAAAAATATTAACTTTTGGCTTGGCACATTTCCATTACGATTGCGAATATGGGTCGATGATTGCAATGGTTTTTGTCGCGGCAAAGTTGAAGCAGCCGAAAACTTTTGCTACAATCAGGCTAAAATGGAAATGTAAAAGAAATCATCTATAAATGTGTCTATGTGTGTATGTGTGTGTGTGTGTGAGTGGGTATGTGTTTTGGTTAAGCCCTTTTTCGCAGAAGTGGGTTATTTGCTAGCAGTTAAGTGGCATTGGGGGCGTGCGGCGCGCTGCTAAGATGGAAAGCAAGAGAAAATTCCGTTTGGAAAAGGAAAAAGAAATCACAGAAAAGAGGTCAGATTTAACCTAACTTTCGATAGAGTTATTAGTTTTTGCTGGCGGGAGGAAATATTGGATGTAATCTCTAATCCCGCTGTGAGGTTTGTCATTCAGCGTAATCTTACTTTCTGCTGCAAATAATGACTTTCGATATTTGTGGATTGAGCGCATTAAGGAAATGTATTTTTTTTTTTTTGTTGTTACAAGCCTCTAACGAAGAAGCTTGTCAAAATATAGACAAATATAGACGTTTACCTGTTTCGTATCGGAGATAAAAATATTCATGAATTTTGATGACTTCATAGAATTGCTCATGTTTGCAATAAGTGAGTTCTGTCACACAACCACCTTCTAAAACGCTAAATAATTTATTATTGAATGGCTTAGTATCATAAATAAATATTTTTCGGGATCCCGAAATTTCGAGTCTGACCAAAATTATTTCAATTGTTAATACAATTCTAGAATATAGTTTAAGGTAGTTTTTGCTCCGCATGTTTTTCGGGATACCGAAATTTCGGGACTGATAAAATATTGCAAGTTTAAATACTCTTATAGAAACTAGTTTAAGAAGTTTCTGTTCTGCGAATTTTTCGGGATCCCGAAATTTCGGGACTGAAAAAATATTTCAAATTTAGAAATTAGTTTAAAATAGCTTTTGCTGCGTGTATTTTTTGGGATCCCGAAATTTTAGTATTAAAAAATATTTAAATCTTAGAAAATAGTTTAAAGCAGCTTTTCTGTATGTTTTTTCGGGATCCGGAAATTTCGGAATTTACAACCTAAATATTTCAAAATTGAATGTACTTTTAATAGCTTCTGGTACTAAATTAGTTTGCATTAGATATTTTGGCATAAATACAAGTCAAAACTTTTCACTGCGAAACCTAAATGTTAAATTTTAATCTGTAGAAGGTTTTTCTACTGGATCTTCCAATCAGTCCGCTCTTTGATCACTTAGATAGCGCTATTCTTATTATTTTTATATACTCCTTAACTTCTACCCATTTTTCCGTATTACTTTTCCGCTTTCTTCCTAAATATTTAACAAATTTTTCACAAACTCCCTTGTCGCTCTTTTAGCTTAAAATCGTAAACGCTGCTGGAGAAACCACAGAAGTTGAAATAGTGGCGACGTATAAAATAAAATGCAACAAATAAAATGGAATGGTCGCGCAATCAATTGGGAACACTAGGTCAATGTCCATAGGCGGTTGATAACGACAAGCCGTCACGAAATAAACGCTGCCGGCATGCGAATAGCGAATAGTCTCGCTTGGGACTAAACTGGTCATTCGCGTATGCCGGCATACCCGTTCGGCCTGTCATTTAATTATTGTGAATGTTCCACTTTTACATCGCCCGAGTATTCACCATAAAAAAACATTTAGGGCAATAAACGATTTTTGTAACTCGCATCCGTTTGGTCTCCTCGAAAAGTGTTGATTGAGCGGAATGGAGAATAGGCGGCCGCTGTACACGAAAGCAACAGGAATTTGGAAGTGATTGTTGCTTTACACTTTTTTCAAATATTGTGGTTGTAGACCACAAGTAATTGGTGGAAAGTGATACAATGGACCAATTATTTGAGTGCGTAATTCCACCTTAGAATCGAATATTCCTTCAAAATTTCAACGGCAGTAAGAAGATATTTAGCCACTCGACGAATTGAAGGAGTTGCTTATTGCGGATGCATAGTTTTCTTATTTAATCATACAATTGAATCTCTTTAATGACAAAATCTCAGAAGTCATCGTTTTCTTTGAACTTTGGTTGAAGGATATTTCTTTTTTTTTGCCAAGGAATACATATATTGTGTCATTCTTAACAGTCTTTGATATACTATCGAACTTATCCCAGAGCCAGTGCCAAGCAATCTTATTGAAAAGGAGGCATAGTTATGTTGACCTTTTCTTTATCTTCAACTGTTGTGTTCATTATTTAGCAGTTTTTTTAGTTCCAAGTAATCTGTAATCTATGATCCTTAAGATCATTTTCTTGCCATAAAATATTAAGTTTTCTTGCTAGTCAGTCAAAATAGGCTTCTTTTGAGCCAATAAAATCATGTCATCCAATACAATAATCCAATGTTCCATTCACTTATTATAAGTCTCATCTGAGATAGTCTACAGTACCATATTCATATTCCTAAATCCACATTTTGTCACGACTAATGCCGGGTTTGAGAAATGCAAGATCCTAAGCTACGTTGTCAAGCATCGCTCTTGCGATCTTTACCTTACTCGATGTCGTTTTTGCAAAAGACTCAGGTCTATTAATACTTAATCTCTTAATACTCAAAGCATTAACCACAATATTAACCAAAACATTAACCAAAACATTAACCAAACATTAACCACAATATTAACCAAAACATTAACCAAACATTAACCAAAACACTAACCAAACATTAACCAAAATATTAACCAAAACGCTAACCAAAACATTAACCAAAACACTAACCAAAACGTTAACCAAAACATTAACAAAAATATTAACCAAAATATTAACCAAAACTTTAACGAAAACTTTAACCAAAACATTAACCAAAACATTAACAAAAATATTAGCCAAATATTAACCAAAAAATGAACCGAAGCTCTGAGTATATCCGTAAGAAATGTTGGTATGCTCTACCATTTCTCGGATGCCAACACGAAGCTTTTGAAGCTCTGTTTCTTCAACTTTTTCCTACAACTTCCAGACTCTCACTAGTAAAAATGGCCAGACCAACTTTTTGCCTCGTAAATAAGCAGCTGCCAAAAACACACCAATTGATGTATGGAGATCAAACTTCACACGAACGTAGGCAAGGTTGTAACAGGGAAATTTTTTTATTATCTATTTGGTTTACCAGTGCAGCTTAAATAGACCAGTCCGGATCAAATTTGATCAGTTGGTAACTTCAGTTTTCTATGGTGAAATTTTTTCCTTCTTTTAAGTACTAACTTTTCATTTACCAGCAAAAGCACCTCACACTTCATCTCTTGCCAATTTACAACACACACACACATACAGCAACAATCGAAAGCGGAAGATCTCAGCAAAATAGCGGAAATAAGTTTTTTTATAATTCTTTCCGCATTTCACAAAAGCAAAATTTCGCACACATGCATATATAGCAAATACACACACATACATAAACAGTAAGTATATGCAACTCGCTTCCGAAAACTTGCAAGTTTTTGTTGTTGCCTCTTGCATTATTTATGCATTCACAGCCACTATCGCTGCGCCGCTGTGCTCAATATTTATTCCACATAGCTGCTTTTTGTTGTTGTTTTTGTTATTTTTGCTTTTCTTTTATCACATTTTGTGCCGGCATTTGGTGAAAAGTGTAACGCCGCCGCCGGCAACAGCAGCTTAACTACTCACTTGGCTCGCTCTCGCCAACTTGCCACCAAACGCCTCCCCGTCAACACATGCCCCTGCGCGGCAACAAACTTACGAATATTTTCCAGCAACAATTTTTCTTTCGCCTACTTTACGCTCTTGCATTGTTTGCTGTTTACTGCTTGTTGTTGGTGTTGGTCGTGCGTAGTGCTTGTCGGTCGCTGGCGATAGTTTCGCTGCACTGTAAAGTTGCTGGAAAACATGTTGCTGCCACATAGCTGTATACAAATATGTATAAGAAGAAAATTAGTGTTCACTAGGAGCGCGTAGCGTCATATGTGTGTTAATGTGTGTGTGTGTGCGAGAGTGTCGGTGTCTGAATTTGGTGTTGGCCCACAAACGCGCCATGAAATGGGCACAAGTGAAAGAGATGCTGCGCGGCGACGTCAATGCGTTGCGTGCTAACTTTTCGCAAACATTCGCACTTGTGCATGTGTGTGGGTGTGTATATTGCAGTTGCAAGTTGTTTATCTTTGGCGGGGCGTAGCGTCTACACGTACATATGTGTGTGTGTAGTTATTTCATTTGTATCTTTGTGCCAGTTCCAGTTTTTACTTTAGCTCAGTTTTTGCTTTACTTTTTCTTTTATTTTTCGCTTAACATAATATTTTTGTAGTCGGTCAGTGGTCACTTTCTGTCACGGATGTGGCATGAATTTTAAGTGATTCATGATGCGTTGTGTTTGTAGAGTTTCCATGTTTAATCAAAATATGTGAGGGAAAATATCGAGTTTTTATAAGCGTATATATACATACATACTTAATCTTCTGCTTCCTTAAGTGAATAAATTTATTTTATATTTTGGTGCATAATTTACTAATAAAATAAATTTTAAATATTCTGGGGACAACTTTTATAGAAGATTTTAAGCCTCCATTGACCCTAAAATATAGTTTATACAGAGATTTTCAAAAGCAATGCTCAAAATTATCAAACGGATGCAAAGTAACAGACGTAAATGTTCCAAATGAAAGTTTTGTTTTCAAATTTTGAAAAATTAAGATTAAGTCATCTCGGGTCACATTTGTAACATATGATCAAAATTGACCCGAACTGACAAAAAAGTACATTTTTTTATTACAAAATATTATTATCGCCTATTTTTATAATTTATAGACTTATACTATAAGCCGCCTCGGCTGGGATGGTCTCCAGTGCCTTCAGCGAATTTTTTGTTTTTGTGTCATTGGCTCATTTTTTGATACGCCATTCGCTCAATTGTTGAACAGTTTCGACCTAATATTAATAAACCCAAGCCTGATCACTAATAGTGAAGCGTTTGATGAATTTAGTGCCCTCACCTGCACTGTGAATAACCTACTATTTGCGATCTCTGTTCAACATAGGCTTCGCATAAGATTCAGGTCTTTTGGTACAAGACTAGTAGCACTGACACGTCTCATACCCAAAACACAAAAGGTATTAGGGTCATCATAGCGTCTGCCGATGATTTGATATCATTTAACAACTACGCCGTTACTTCTGCTTTCTCCAGCATGGATAAGGCAGCGAAGCAAATGAGTCTGGTGGTGAACGAGGGCAAGACGAAATATCTCCTGTCATCAAACAAACAGTCTGTCGCACTTTCGACTTGGCACCCACGTTATTGTTGACAGTCATAACTTCGAAGTCGTAGATAATTTCGTCTATCTTGGAACCAGCATCAACACCAACAACAATGTCAGCCTCGAAATCCAACGCAGAATATTTCTTGTCAACAGGTGCCACTTCGGACTAAGCAGGCAATTGAGAAGTAAACTCCTCTCTCGACGAACAAAAATAAAACTCAATAAGTCACTCATTATTCCCGTCCTGATATATGGTGCAGAGGCTTGGACGATGTCAACAACTGATGAGTCGACGTTACGAGTTTTCGAGAGAAGGATCTGCGGAAGATTTATAGTGCTTCGCGTGTTGGCCACGGTGAATATCGCATTCAATGGAACGATGTTGTCCGGATGGACGAAAACACTCCAGCTCTGAAAGTATTCGACGCAGTACCCGCCGGGGGAAGCAGAGGAAGAGGAAGATCTCCACTCCGTTGGAAGGACCAAGTGGAGAAGGACCTGGCTTCGCTTGGAATATCCAATTGGCGCCACGTAGCGAAAAGAAGAAACGACTAACGCGGTGACGCGTAAGCGGTTTCTACGTCAGTAAAGAAGAAAGAACCTTGTGACCATTTGCCCATCTGCGGGTAATCAACGGAGAAGAACACCTTTCAAGTTGATAGAACAGTCTTCGTCGCAGTGGGGAAGACCGTTATTTCGACTGTTTCTTGATCTCTGGTGCGTACCAGTGGATCCATGTTTCCACGACGGTCATCAAATGATTAAAACTCTTTCGGATTGCACTTAAGCTGGCTCTAACACTGCTGTGCTGTGGTCTCATGATTGCTGTTGCTCTCCCAAGTGATACAACGCAGTACCCATCGCGCCGACAGCTTTGTGATGACCAGCATTTCATATCGAATATCGCACCTGCAATCTTCGGTCTGTCAATATGTGGTTCTGGACTTTTTTAACGCCCGCTCTCCGAGATAGCCGCTTTCGGTGAACCTAGGGATGGCGCATCAAAAATATATATGCGACCATGTTGCAACGCGTTTCGCTAATTGTTGACGGTCGGTCAGACATACGGTTGAAGAATCGAATCATTAAAGTCCTTGTATATATTTGAGTCTACTCGGTCAAAATCAAATTACAAATCCGAAATTACGTGAATTATTCCCGCAAATTTTGAGATGTCAGTCAGAATTTGTGCACCCGTATTTTTCTGCCAAAGAAGCTGCTAATTTTTCAGTATCGCCGATATCGGATCACTATAACATATAGCTGTCTTACAAATGGCCTGATCAAAATCAAGTTCTTGTATGGAAAACTTTTTTATGGGAGGAGATGTCGTCTAAAATTTTCGTTTAACGATAATCTTCAAATAAATTGTACATATCGCAGCACTATAGCATATAGTTGCCCAACAAACTGAACAATCGGAATCAAGTTCTTCAAAAAAATCTTTTGTATTTGTGAAGGGTGTTATAGCTTCGGTGCAACGGTAATAAACGTTTTATTTTTGTTGTTGTTTTTTTTTTTTTTGTTTTGGCAATGTCCAGTATTAGGAAAATTATTTCATCTACTTTCGATTTTCAGCACAAATCAGCATGCGTTTTCATATTTTATAAATTTTAATGAATTTTGAAACATTTAGCTGCAAAATATACTCGCTTTTATTTATAAGCCACTCTGAGGACCCTTTTTTGCGTGTTTTATGTTGGTAAATTCGGCCAATGCACAATTTACGTGCGCATACCGTGAAGTTGCAAATTTGTGGCATGCAACGCTACGCAATGCAACGACATGCCATGCCTACAACAATGATCGTATGCCGCACATAAATTTTAATGCATAACAACAAAAGCAAAATAACACCAGCGAACAAAAAAGTGGCAACTCATGCATGTCATTGCAAGTAAGCAAGACGGCGAATAAAATGAGAATCTGCGAAATAGCAAAATAAATGAGCATAAAGATGCGCAAATAAATAGAATAGAAAAAGATTTTTATAAAAACACAAGAGTGTCTACAAATTGCCGCAGACTAAATATCAGCGCGTTTCTAAAGCGAAAAATTCGTGCGAAACAAAGTCCTTCGGCGCATTGCAATGCGAAGCGGTCGGGCTAATGAACTCATCATTCACTCTTCATTTTCGTATTTGCAACTCAAAGTCGCCGCACACAGCATACACACACACACACACATATGCTTACATGCATATGGCATGGGTAGCTCAGATGGCCGCACATATCCGACCACTTAATAGCCAATGACTGACAATCTGTTGCTGCCGCCGCCGGTGCTGCTGCTGTTGCGTAGTGCGCTGTTGGCGGCTGCAAATGATCCGCCGGCTGGCTGGCCGACTCGCTGCTTCGCTGGCTGGCTGTTCTTATCATCGCAGTATGGTCTGCGATGTTGTTGTGCTAGAAAGCGGATAGCTGCTAGAGCCAAGCAAAAAGCTGTTGACGTGCATGAGTGCCTCTGACCGCATGCTGATAGCCACGCACACACACACCAACACATATGTATGTGCATCCACTGGGAATTAGTGGCGCGCAAGTACGCAAGAAATATCGCTGGTTTTTATCTATTTAGTGTTTCACTAGTTTCGTTTTTTTCCTTCAAACTCACTTTTACTATATTTTGTTCTTGTTGTTGTTGTTATTTGTGTCGTTGGATTTGTCTTTATTTGCGCTGTCAGCATGCCAAATGGCACAGCAGCGCGGAATTGACAGCTTAGCAAATGTGACACTTAATCATTTTGTCAACACAAAGTGGGAGAGGGGGTAGGCAGCAAGGGGTTGATGTTCTATTCTTGCAGCAAATATATGCGAAAATTATATTTTAAACTTAAATAACGGAAAACATTTATATGTATATTTTTTTTTATACTTTGCCCTAGGCAGTTTGGTACTTAAAATAATTGAAACATATTTTTAGCAGGAAATGCTTTAAGTATTTAGTTCTCGCTAACAAATCATGCGCCTTTTGAAAGGAAATCTCACTTAAATGGCTTCAGAGAAATAATATTACACTGAAATGACTAAAATTAAGTTTCTCCAAGTTGGAACTCTCTTGGAAGACTGGCATGTTTTCCTTAAAATTTAGTTATCTTTAAAAAATATCGAGAAAAATGAAAGAGGACAGAGTTTTAGGCATTCCCTTTTAGATTAGAAGGGAAAATATAAGTCTAGTCACACAGGTGGCGGTTGCATCATAGAAAAAATTTTAGTTTTAGGCTGATAGGGGACTAAGAAACTCAATAAGTGATTATAAAGATTATATGATAATTGCGAAATGTTTTTTTTCTTATCGAAATTTTGTTGCCTAAATAGAATTTGCCATTTCCAAGACCCTAAAATACCAAAAATCAATTGATGGCAACACTGCAACCGCTAAAATACTTGAATATACTTAAATGAAGGTGTTCTAGCATTATTCTAGTGAGGTCGCGTGAACTATTAAAGTTTATCGGCCTTTCGAAGATCACCTTAATGTTGTCCTATAATAAGACATCCTATGCACCCAAAATGGTACCAAAAAGGGTCCCATAATATTGCTAATATAATATGTATACTATGAAAAAAAAATTATTTTAACCTAACTAAACAAAAACTACATAAATAACTTGAGTATTTGCTAATCAACCCAAAGTATCCATGATTAGAACACCGACTCGATATTTTTTCTAAATTATAGTAAAATATATTTATATGGCAATAATTATTTAAAAGACATTTTTCCACATATTTATGCAAATATGTTTAAAAATATAATACAAAAAAATAAAAAACTTTTCAGAACAATTTCTTGGAATTATAAGTGAAAAAGAATTATTATAATAAGCACTAAGCCATTATGTGTCTCAGAAATATTTCAAATATTTTTGTAAAAGAAAAGGAAACCAATTATTTGCTGCTTGCCAAGCGTGTAAATGAGTTGACAGCAATAAAATAGCGTGTTTCGCACAAATTGGCATGCGGCCTGGCGCACACTTTTACTTTCGAAAGCGGAAGGCAGCCAAATAGGCAAATAGCTTGGCATTTAAGTAGGGAATGTGGCTAAAATTACTTTTTTTTTGCATTTAAATAGGAAGTTTGGCAAAAATTATTATGAAAATAAAAACCTGTGGGAAAACAAATATTTTAATTTTTTTCACATTTTTTATAATTATTAAGTTTTTTTTCGTTATAATGTTTTTGTTTTACTATTTTTATGTATACATTTTTTTATTATATTTTATTTTTTTATACCGTTGTTTTTGTTTTTTTTTTTAATTTTATAAACATACATAAAATTGTTTAAAAGTTTTTTTCTTAATTTTTTATATTTCTGAAAGAGGACACTTTTTCGAGTAGTAAGTAGTAAAAAATTGGGCTAAAATAATTTTTGAAAATAAAAACTTGTGAAAAAAACAAATATTTTACATACATATTTTTAACATTTTTTACAAATAAAATATTTTTTCATAATATTGTTCTTTTTTGCTATTTTTATATGTACATTTTTGTATTATATTTTATGTTTTTTGTCACTTTATCTGTAGATTTTTTATTTTTTTAACTGCTTTATTTAGTTTTATAATTTTTCTGTTAATTTTATCAATAATTTGTCTGTAGTTTTTTTATAATTTTGAAAGAAGGCACTTTTTTCGAGTAGTAAGTAGTAGAGAATTTGGCACAAATTATTTTTGAAATTGAAAACTTATACGAAATAAAATATTTTACCTTTTTTAACATTTTATATAATTATTAAATTTTTTTCATTATAATGTTTTTTTTTACTATTTTTATATATCAATTTTTGTATTAAATTTAATTTTTTTTGTTACGTTATTGGTATATTTGTTTTTATTTATTTTATGTAGTTATAAATTTTTAAAAACTTTTTTTATACATATTTTTTTATTATTTTGGAAGAGCTTGCCAACTAAATAAAGAACCTAGTCAAAATTACTTTTGAAAACAAAAATATGGTAAAGTAAATAACAATACCATTCTTAACATTTTTTATAATTACTTGGAAAAAATTTTCTTTATGTTTTTCTTAATTACTTTTGTATTAGTGTTATTATTATATTTTTTTTCTAAAGTTTTTTGCATATATTTGTTTTTTTTTTTAATTTTTTTATTTAATCTATAATTTTTTAAAACTTTTTATACCTTTTTTATATTTTTTTATAATTATGAAAACGGAGACGATTTTCGAAAACGGAAAGGGGCCAACAGCATAGCATTTAAGTAAAGAACTGGTCCAAAATTACTTTTGAAAGCAAAAATATGTGGAAAACAATTAATTTATATTCATATTAATATTTTTTATTAATTTATTCTAATTATTATTCTAATTTTTTATGCTATTTATTATTTTTAAATATTTTTTAATAATTATTTAATTTTCTTTTTCAGTTTTTTATTATTTCTAATTTTTATGCTATTCTATATTCCTTTAAATATTTTTGGCATAAATTATTTAATTTTCTTTTTCTATATTATTATTCTAATTTTTTATGCTATTTATTCTGCTATTGTTTAATACTTTTTATTAATTATTTAATTTTCTTTTTCAGTTTTTTATTATATTTATAATTTTTATAACTTTATTGTTATATTCCTTTAATATTTTATGACCTAAATTTCAATATTTTTTTATAATTTAATTTTTTTTTTCAATTTGAATTTTATTTTTTTAAATTTTTGTTATATTTTTAATTTTTTTATGTAAATTTTTTTTTAAATGTTTTATTTTTTCCCCAATGTTTTTTTTATTATTTTTTGAGGCCACGTTTTTATGTACATACTATTTTTCATATTATATTTTTCTATATTTTTTATTGCTTTTTTTTGCATAGTACTCTTCTACCAAACAATAAAACCACAAATCCCTTGTAATTTCACTAATTGAAAGCAACTTATAATTACAAATAAAATTTAAAAAAAAAATTAATTCAAATATTTTCATAAATTGAAATAAATTGCGTATGCAATTACTTTTTTCGCCACTAAATATCCACTAAATTAATGAAATTTGAGCGCATTACAAATAATGCCATAATTGATTACTCATACGCCCCGACGCCTACTTCAGGCGGCGCGCTTTGTTGGCAAATCGATAAAAACACGCGCCCGCTAAGAGACAGTCATTAATGAGCATAAAAGTTTATGTTATAAATAAATGCGGTTAATAGCGCAATACAATCAACTAAGCACACACACACACACAGACTAAGCTGCAAACACTCGCTGACATATAAATGCATTAGCTTAGAATGTAAAAGTCTTTGCTTTTATGTCGCTTCTTCAGCAAACTCTTTGAATGTGTGTATATGTGTATGTTTTGTATGTGTTTATATACATGTGTATGTGTAGACTTGCCACCCAATTGCCTGCTCAAGCTCATGCTCACTGGCATATTAACAAAGTGTATTGAACTATGAGAAATTTAATAGTTAACAAATAAAAGTGTCGTTGACAACCCGCAAAAACATGAAAGCAACAGGCTGAAAGACAGAAGAAGCAAAAACAACAACTACACTACTACAAAACATAAAAGTAAACAAGCAGCAACAACAACAAAAGAGCGCTACTACCAAGCAGCAACTATGTGCCACTAGTTATTTATAGTTTACATGCACAAACCTATATACAGAGATACCTCTAAGCCAAAGCAAACACAACAACAAAGCGCAAAAAACAATATTTGACAGTAAAAATCCACTTGACGCGCACAAAGAGCAATTTCTGTACGATTTATCATTATCTTCCAAAAGTCTTCCAAAGTCTCAAACGCTCAGTTGTTGTTATTGTTTTGTTATTGTTGTACATGCAGCATAAAAAAGCGGTGAATGAATGCTCTTGACTCATGAAAACTTGAAGTGTTATAACAGCTACAATAAATCTTTGCATATACATACATACACGAGTATATTTGTACATATATACCAGTACATACATACATATATGTATTTCACTACAATGTGTCATGTTGAAGGCATAAATTTCCCGCGCGACATAATTCTTTAAATTCGCACTTATGTTGGGCCTTTAAGCTTTTTTGATATATGTCTATGAGTAGGTGTATGCATACACACACTCACACACTTACTTGCTTAGTATAATGCGAATATTAATAAAAACAATGCGTGAACAAGTGTTGGATATTCAAAAATCGGCACACAAGATGTTTGCCAATAATTTATTGTTTTGTCAAAAAATTAGTACTGGCATGCGTAAGCCACTACAAGTTTATGTGTGTGTGTGTGAGTACATGCTCTGGTATTCAAATTAATTTTCGTTATTAGTTTAGACCTCTGTTGTGCCCATTTCACACACCCTACAGTTAATTTTGCACAGCTTCAGCTGTTTAGAAATTTTTTGAAAAAAAACATGATTCGACAAGAATTTTTCTTCGGCATTACTGAAGCTATAATACCCTACAAAAATATGTTTCTTCTAGCCTTAAAGGGTATACAAAGATCTTTATTCGATTTTGATCGGGGAGTTCGTATGACAGCTATATGCTATAGTGGTCCGATCTGAAAAATTTATCGAGATATTGTACCATTATTTTCTTAAGTAATCTCTGTCAAATTTCATGAAGATATCTCGTAAAACAAAAAAGTTTTCCATACAAGAACTTGATTTGGATTGGTCGGTTCGTATGGCAGATATATGCTATAGCAGTCTGATATCGACGATTCCGACAAATAAGCAGCTTCTTGTGGAGAAAAGGAAATTTGCAGAGTTTCAGATCGATATCTCAAAAACTGAGAGACTAATTCGGATGCACATACCAATGAACTTGGCTAATCGACTCAACTCGTCACGCTGGTCATCTATAAATACTACATATGTACGTTCTTTATAGGGTTTTCGAGGTTTCCGTCTGAGTAATACAAACTAAGTGACAAACTTGACATACCCTACTCAAGGTATACTCCTAGAAATCATGTAAGAGAAGGTTTGGTATTCATATTTCTTGGCCAGCGGCAGAATTCCTTGTTGTATTTACAACGAAAATTTTAAGATAACGGTGGATAAGGCAGCAGTTCGTAGCTTGATTCGACTAATTTGGTCCTGACTTTTTTCGACTTATTCGCCCATTTCTTTTGCAATTTGAGTCGTCGAATACGCCCATAATTTGGCTTAGACGAGTTTTGTAACCATTTCTCCGCTCTCCTAGTAATCAATGTAGTTCTCAACTTCAGTCAATTCATAATTTTGCCGGCCGTTAGCGCAATCTTCACGTTCTACGGGGCAGGTTCGCCGAGGGAAGTCCATTTTTTCGTCGGTTCTCTGGTCTTTGTTAGTACAAATGGGTCTATATCATCAACGGATCTATGTCATCAACGGTTACAAAAGGAGGCAGAGGCTGCTTCCGATTGCGCTAAACAGCATAACACTTCTTCTTCTTCTTTATTGGCGCAGACACCGCTCACGCGGTTATATCCGAGCTTGCCACAGCGCGATGCTGTTTTCTGCTTTTCATCGTAGTGGGTCCCAAACTAAGTGCACAACCCTGAAGACGGGTTATTTCGCCTTCTCACTTTACATAGTTCGCCTTCAAACGGATATTTTTTGGCTAACCAGACGATAATTGGTTTAATACTGGAAGTCCTGAGCTTCTTAAGCGATATGTAAATGAATCATTTCTGGCCATTCCCAAGTGAATAACGCTCAGGGAACTTTCCTCACTAGCATGAACTTCTACACATGGCTCTATGCTCCATCATCCTCCAGCATCATCCAGCAGTTTTTGACATTTCTACTGCCTCACCGATCTCGGGCACCTTCAATCCACGGTCTGTCACATTATCTTCTGTGTTAGCACCGCTAAACCTGACAGTCGGGTCTACGTCATCGGCACGAACCCGAATTATTGTTCACGAAGGGCTGTCATCTCGGCAGCATTCCTCTAAGTTACTTCAATGATGTTTTCTGCCACTAAAACAATAACAACAATCTTCTATCTAGTCAACTATAACTACTTAAAGTCAATATCTCAAACAAAATTCACATTACTGTAAAGTTGTAACTGTAATTGACGAATGCAATAAGTTCCAAATAATAACAGTCATTGCCAATTATTGCACATTTCTGTAAAAGTAATAATTCCACACTTCAAGGTTGGCTAATCTGGAGTAAACCGCTAATAAACAAACGAATGTAATTATAATGCGAAAACCATGCACTTCTAAATCAAAAAAACTATTTATTAATTCAGTGAAGCAAATCGTCGGCATCTAGAAAAGAGAACAAGGTTAATTTGAAATTAAAAAATCACATAAGTTAAGAACTCTCTCGAGATTTCGTTGTGCGTCTTCGCATTGTAGTTACATATCGAAATTGAAATGTAATTTATTTTAAGCGAACACCAAAACATGAAAATTTTGCTGCCAAAAAAAAACATATCATAAAGGGTGATCTATTTCGAGGTACCCTACAGTTTTAAAGAAAAATACAGAAACTTCAAATTTAGTGGGAAATGTTTATGATCATTCGAAAGATCATTATTTAGCATTTATTTTCTGAAGATTATCTCTTTCAAATGTTGACCGCGGCTACGTCTCAGATGGTCCATCCATTGAGTGCAATTTTCGATGACTCGTTCGAGCAGTAACTGACGAATGGCACGCGTGAGGTTTTGCTCCAAGGCCTGAATCGAAGTGGGATTGTCCGCATCGACTTTACATATCGTCACAGGAAAGAGTCTAACAATGTGATATCATACGCTTTTCGTGGAAAATTGATGTAAGGTGAGAGAAGTGGCGCCGTCTTATTGAAACCAAATGTCGTCGAGATCATGAACTTCAATTTCAAACATCAAATAATAGGCTATCATGGCGCGATAACGGTCGCTATTGATGGTCACTTTCTCATCGGCATCATTTTTGAAGAAATATGGACCGATGATTCCACAGGCCCACAAAACACACCAAACTGTGGTTTTTTCTGGATGAAATGGCAGCTCTTGAATCTATTCAGGTTGCTCTTTGTCCCAAATACAGCAAATTTGCTTGCTTGCATACCTCTTGAGTTAGAAATCGGTCTCATCGCTGAACAAAATTTGGCTCGAAAACGTCAGATCTTCTTGGAACTTTTCAAGAGCCCATAGAGCACAGCGATGTCATTTAGGAAAATCTATGCGGCTTCAGTTCTTGCACAAGTTCTTGCAGTCCTGCTGTGGAACTTTAACTCGTATTTGATTAGGGTCGCTAAATCTTTACTAAGATTTACTAAAACCCGTTATTATTAAAAAATACTTATATCCACATATACAATTTTTTTAATACAAAAACTAATTATCTTCGTTGTTTTCCTTTACTTCCAGCTGTTCGTTATGGTCGCGTACCGAAACGTTCACGTGAGCTGAATGGCACACCTTCGTCCACGGATGATCCGAACGTCATTGTGCGTGTGAATACACCGAATACACCGCAAACGCCACAAATGTGTTCAGTCGCCTCGTCACCCTCCGAATTGGGCTGTACGGGCCAAAGTAGCGTCGCCAACACAGCCAACACACCGGGACCGGGCGGTGTTGGTGGCATGGGTGTGGGCGTCAATATGAGCGTCAGCGTAGGTGCCGGCGGTGCTGGCGGCATGATGGGACAGTGCGGCAATGTTAGCGTCGGTGTCGGCGGTATGAGTGTGGTCGGTAACGGTGGCAGTGTTGGTGGTGGTGGCGGCGTCGGTGGTAATGTTGGCATTACCAGCGTCGACAATAACGGTTGCGGTGTTGTCGATATGCAAGGCCCTACCGCCGAACTAACCGTTTACGATGTGATTATGTGCGTCTCACAGGCGCATCGCATGCACTGCTCATACACGGAGGAGCAGACACGCGAACTGATGCGGCGACCGGTGGCGGTGCCGCAGAATGGAGTAAGTACATGCTATGTAGGTAAACGTTCTTGTTGTGCTATATTCACATACCGTTATGCAAATCCCATGTCCGCTAAATTGATTTGGTTTCGTTGTAATCGCCACAAAATTCTCACTTCCAGTGACGCATACAAATTACTCATCATCATCCGTCGCTGTCATGTAGTACAATCATTGACCCATAAACGCTGCCTAACAGTCATTAAATCAGCATAACTATAAAGCAATTTTGATGTTTGCGCTTTCCCCATTCCCCGTCCGTTGACCTATTTTTCCTCAATTATGCACAAGCTCTTTCCACACTCATGACGGTTCACTAATTAATTTTTTGTATTTGCTTTCCGTTTCTAGATTGCCACTTCAGTATCGGAGACAATGGAATTTCAGAAAATTTGGCTGTGGCAACAGTATGCGGGGCGCGTCACGCCCGGCGTGCAACGTATCGTTGAATTCGCGAAGCGTGTACCGGGCTTTTGTGATTTTACACAAGACGATCAGCTGATACTCATCAAATTGGGCTTCTTCGAGGTGTGGCTCAGCCATGTGGCACGTATGATCAATGATGCAACGTTGACATTCGACGATGGCACTTATCTGACACGACAACAACTAGAAATTCTTTATGATGTAAGTCAGTTCGCATATTTCAAATAGTTTGTCGACTACTTTTTTCAGAGGGCGTGGCATAGCAATTGTAAATAATAGCAATAAACTCAATAAGTTTTGAAAGGAGCTCAATTAATTATGGCTACGAATGTAGCAGGCTTAGTATAAGCTCAAACTCATGGCTTTTATGGTTCTCTACTTGAGACACTGCTATGGAAATCACCTTGGAATCTTAGAATCAATAAGAAATTCGAAATATATTCAAAACGGATCTTAACAATTGTCCACAGTAAGGCGGTTGGGTGGGAATCTAGCTCTTTATCCAGTTTAGAACTGCCACTTTTTCGATAGTTATCTTAGCTATAATCTATTTTTTTAATCCAACCAATGACTGGATTTTATCGATAGAGGCAATTAAACGTTTTCGGACGCCATTGAGTCTGAGTCTACTTCTTTGTCTAGTCAAGAACTGCTACTTTTTCGATACTGATCTTAGCTAAGTACTCAGTAAGTCGGTTAAACACGTTCCGATGGCATTAGGTCCAACTCCAGTTCTTTATCTAGTCTAGGACTGTCACTTTCCCGATCTGATCTTCAGTAACGCGGTTAACATCACAGTATCTTTCGAAACTGTAAATCCCCTCGATAAAAATGTTTTTCTCTTAAAGTAAGCGATCGTGAAAAGATGTATATTCTCAAAAATAAATGCCCCTAAATAGGATTTTCTGAAATTTGGGTGTATTTTGTACATTTAGGGTCAATGTTGTCAATATTTTTTAAGCAAGAGCTTTTAAAAGCGTCGCTCGCGGTGCTCACATTAATTAGAATTCAAAGTCCTGAATAATGAAAATTCTAGAAGCCTGCAAACTTTAAAAATCAAAATCGTTAGTGTAAAATATATTGTAGCCACTAATGCCGAGGGAATAGTAGCTCAATCAAATGAAATATCTTACATTTTCTCTACTTTATTTAAATAACAAAAACAAAATCGTAATTAATGCAAAAATATATATTATTATCTTGCAGAACGACTTCGTCATCTCGCTAGTGAATTTCGCCAACACCCTCAACAGTTACGGCTTAAGCGATACCGAAATCGGTCTGTTCTCCGCCATGGTATTGCTCGCCTCCGATCGTTCCGGCCTCGCTGAACCGAAAATGATTTCACGATCACGCGAACGCGTCGCCGAAGCACTGCGTGTACAACTCGTCCGCTCACGTGCCGGCTCCACACAAGCGCTACAACTGATGCCAGCACTCGAGGCTAAAATACCCGAATTACGCTCGTTGGGCGCCAAGCATTTCTCACATTTAGACTGGTTACGAATGAATTGGACCAAACTGCGATTGCCACCACTCTTCGCCGAGATATTCGATATACCCAAGACAGAGGATGATCTGTGAAGGACGAACGAATAGACTGTGACGCAAGATAATCCAAAAGGAAACGGGAGAACATACACGAAGCGTAATAAGGATAAACGTTATGAAAGTGAAATTGCCGCAAAAGACGAAAATACATAAAGAGCGAAGTGGAGGAGAGAAAGAGAAAAGAAAGGGACAGCAAAGTAAAAGCTTTTATGTGTAGAGCCGCTGTGGAGATATGGGGGCGCAATGGACCAAGCACACAGTTTGCAAAAAGAGATTTATGTATGTGAAAATAAGAAGAAAAACAACAACAACAAATAACAATATGATTACTATACGTTTTCTAAACCTAGCGTGAATAGTTCTTAAGCAACAGAAACATATTTACATATTTAATTTATATATGATGGAACAAAGTGAAAATTATTATATGGAAAAAGTAATAATAATACAAATTGTTTATATAATTTTAAAAATTAATCGTAGAACGATTAGCTTATAGGTTTTTCTGCTACTTACTAAAAAAAAACATAAAAATAAAAATTAAAAAAAAAATGTTTTGTTGTTTTATAAGAAATATTTTAGCAGAAACTCTTTCATAGTTTGTGTTTTATAAAAAATAGATACCAGTTTTAGCTATACATACATACATTTATATACATAAATAATTTTAGTGAAGTGAAAAACATTATTTACAAGCTTACTTACATACATACAAACAAACATCACGTGATCATGCCACAGACAAATGTAACATTGCAATATCAGCAAAAAAAAGCAAGAAAAATAAAAAATAACCTTAAATATTTAAAATTTAAATGAAAAACTCTAAGCATTTAAGGTCAAGAAAGCATTATAAATAATAATGAATATTAGAAACTTAGCTACATGTGTAGTAAAACGCATAAATTCAACACTGACAAAACATAACTAAATAATGGAAATTTAGCCGTGAACAAATAAAATAAGCATTCATACATATATGCAAAAACTCATTAAAAAAACACTAAATTCGAAAATCTAAAAAAAAAATAAGAAGAGCGCTAAATAAATAAAAAAACGTATTTATTTGACAAAAAAATTAAACACGCTGAGAGAAATAAATTTATCGAATGTTACGCAATATTTTTGTTTCAAACATTTGTTGCTGCATACACATGTACATATGTATATCATGCTGGCAGTTTATATGAATAAATTCAAAAATTGTACACTAGCTAACAAATAATTTTTAAAATTTGTTATTTGCTCTTGAACTTTTGTAAAAAGTGGAGAAAAACATTTTAATTTTTAATGTAACATGAAGATATTTTTTATCATTGATACACTTGCCTAGCAGTTAATTTTACTTAAAATCGTCATATACGATCGTAAATTAAAGAACAAAACAACAACTTTAAATCTCAATTGTTAAAACTGTTACACTTTAAACATACATACATACATATGTAAATGACATAAATAAATTACATGCATACATCTATAATATATGTATGTAGCATTAGCGAGTATATTAGCAAACTTAGCGCCCATCTCAACTCTAACGAAAAAATAAATAAATATTGAAAAGCAAAAAACAAAACACTACGCGAACAAAAATAAATAACGAAACAAATGTAAATAAGTGCACGAATAATTAACGTAGTAGAAATAAATTACATAATGCCACAACACGAATTCCTGCGCATAAAACTCCGCTCATAAAAATAAACCACAACTGCTTACAAGATTATATGGCACATACTCGTATGAAAACATTAGTGGTAGCAATAACAAATACACATATTTTATATCCTTCCAGCCACTTGCGTTTCGCGCGAGCGTTTTCAATTTCAAAATATTATTTTCATTAACGTTAAAGCTACAAGATTTTAATTAGCACTAAATAAAAATTCACTATGTACACTCAAAGTCATATATAGAGTTATACGAGTATATATAATCCAATAGAATTTCTTGACAAATCATACACTAAGTAACAGCGTCGTCTGCCTTCATTACTCACAAACTCGTAAAAAATATTTATTTCATTGCGTCTCATTAAAAATGTTGTCAAAATTGTAGACCTAAATGTATTTTCATTGAACACTTTATAATGAACTTAAGGTTTCACCTCAACTGCAACATAATTTTCACTTTTTTTGTTGCATACAACACTAACATGCATATGAACATTTGAGTTGAGGTTCTCCTTTCGACATCTTCCAATTCATGAATGCGTTGACTTTCATAACTGACCTAGCCTTAATAATAATGTACATATATAATGTTTAAAATAAATATATTCATCTATAAATGTGTGTGTTAATCAGCACATAAACGTATTTCACTCATTAAATATACATACATACGTGCATACATGTATAAATATATGACCATTTTATAAATCAGCAATATGCATAAATATGTTCATCTGCAGTAAATATATACATATATCATATATCATTTTCGTCCTTCTCATTTAAATGTTTTTAAACTATAAGTGCCCTGTAGTTTTGTTTGTTTATTTTATTTTTTTTTGTTTTATAGAAATATTTAAGCATAATTTTAATGAATTCTACATTAAGGCCTGAGTATATGTATATGTAAGTGGCAATCACAGCAACAACACTGCGCATTAATTATTATTTTGTTTGTATTAAATATTTTTTTTATACATTATATGAAAAGAAAAATGAGAAACACAACAAACTACATTAATTCTACGTTTTACTTTTGCAATTTTAAATAGTTAAAAGTGAATACAAGCAAACGACTACAAAACATTATTAGTTATGTAGATATACATTTTTTTCTAAATAAAACTTAAACTTTTATTACACAAAAACCATCACTTCGTTCTGTTTTATTTTCAATATTAAACGTTGTAATTAATTTGTTGCAAGATCACTTCATTTGAATTGGTATTTTTATGTCACTTGGCAGGTGTAATTATTTGAAGCTTATTTTAAATATTGGCTGCGCGAAAATCAAAATCAACTTAAACGCAAGAAAATATATTCATTATATAGATTAATTTTTGTTTGATTAATATATTATAGATGCCTGCAAAGGATCAGTTTTCTACAAGCCAACTGTGGCAATGTGACTCTTAAATATTCTTGCGAAACTGCAGGTATCCCTACGCAGCAGATGATTCAGCAATTAACAGAGCATGTTTAATAGCTTTTTGTTTTTTACAATATACAATGCATTGTAAATTTGAAAATTTTCTGTAAATAATAAAAATGCCAAGAGCTACAAAAAATAAATTCAACTTAACTGTCACAAAAGCTAACTCAAACAGCTGTGTATAAACCTTCATTGTCAGTTACGCGTTGCCAAAATGTTGCAAAAATTGTGCATCCGTCTACACAGATAGTTTGTCTCGTCAATTAAAATTCTCGTCTTGTTCACTGAAAATTTACAAATAAAACTATTTGTTGTTGCACTACCAATAAAATAATGCAAATTCGAAAATGAAAAGTAATTCAACTTTATTTTCATATTAACGCATTTCCCAGCAGCAAAGCACTGGCATGTAAACTTCGTATTATCATGAGCAATTAGTTGGCAAAGCCAAATGCAACTTTGAAGGAAGCCGTTAGTTTTCTTTAATGTACTTGACAAAGTGGAAAAATTTGCAATTTATTCAGGTGCTTAAGTTGGAAATCATTTAATGTTATATTTAACAAAATTCATTAGTGCAAATTGTTATAAGATGTTTTTAATCGCTGTTGTTACAAAAACAACTCGTTTGGTGCAAAATATTGTTTTTCTGGTGCTCTATTTTTTGTGTATTAAAGTGTGTGAGGCACACTTCCCAAAATTTCGCACCACAGCGCGGAATAACCTAAAAAGTGTTGAAAGTTGTGTCACTTCAGTCATAATATACTAAAAAGTATATTAAAATATTACAAATTGTTATAAGGAGTGAATTGAGTGTAGTTCACTATTACCTTATATATACCTGATAAAGCCTCATTACCGGAAAAAGTCTTTAGCGGATCCGCTGCGCAATTTTATTATTAGAGTTCCGGTTGTGTGCTGTGGTGTTTTTTTGAAATATTTTTCAGATACATATATACATCTACATAGAGACATAAAATCGGTTAAAATTGAAGCAAATGTAAGTAAATTTGTGTCTATTCATTTATATATTACATTTATATTTATTCGCACTAAATAATATTGAAGCGCATACATTTCTTATCCTCGAGACGATGATCTAGCAGTTTTTAAGCATTTCCCTTAGTATATATGTACATGACACTCTAAAAAACAAATTATGCAACCGAAATTAGTACACTTCCATTCCTTATCATCCCTTAATAATCTTGTTTTTCATAGTTAGTTGAGTCATGAAGATTAAAAAGATTTCCTTCTTTTAACATCTCTAAGACCAGGTAAATTAAGCGTACCCACAAAGGTTTATGGCCTCATTATAGAATTTCATCATCAGCTGCAATTCCGTAAGATAATCAAATGTAAACTGTGTAAAAATCCATTATAAGTAACCTAATCACTTGGTAGTAAATAACTTTCTGCCTTTCATTTTGCCTTTATTCAGAGTAAATCATAAAGTACAATTTGCTATATGTGTATGTGTTTAAATCGTAAATTTTTAGATAAAACCTTTGCATTAGCAGTATGAAAAAATTAAGTGACAGACTAAGTAGTTTTATATAAGAATTTATTTCTAAATATTTAAAAGTATCGCAAATTAAAATTACTTTAAGATAAAATTAACGTTTAGGTCAAACACATTAAATATAAAAACAGGGAGTGTACCTAGGTACATACATTTGTAGGAGCCATATAGCTTTTAAATATTTATTAATGTCACAAGTAAAGCATGACTTGCATATACTGAGTAGGCTGCTGTATTAAAAATTCGATTGCCATCCATTTTGTTTTAGTTTTATGTTTTAAACATATAATACAAAATAAAGCAGTGCACGCAATATGGACTTTAAAAATATTTATGTGAATCGAATCACCTCTAAAAAGTAAACTAATATTTTTAGTGCAATCCAATTATTATTTAAAAAATTTTTTGTGGGATCTTGAAAACACGGAATTTGTGTACATAAGTGTTTTTTTGTGATTTTAAATAGAATGAAACCAACTCAATTTCCATTGATTAAATCCCTTATACTTGTGAAAAGCATTTTTGTGTTTGAATGCCTTAATAATTTTTCATTCTTAGTTTCATACGCAAATTATAGCTCTAACAAGATAATTTTCCGTAATTAAAAAACAAAAGTTACTTAAGAAAAATTTACATTTATACAGTGATGACAATGAATGATCATGTACGGTATACTATGTAGTTGCGCAACTGTAGTTATACTAAAAACAACAACATATAAAAGTGTCAAATTTTTCAATTTTTTATGAAAATTCCATTAAAATGTGTGAAAACGGCACATAAAAGTAGAGTTTAAGGTAAAATCTAGTTATAGAAGATGTGTTCTAGATCTACTTGCATACATACATACTAAATTGTGTATTAGATATGAAAATGTCGATATATGTATGTATGTATGTACATTTTGGCAGTGATTATATACACATACACACTGTTATATGAGTATGTATGTATATCAAAACATAATCGATTTTATGGCATAACTTAAAAACTTAACAAAAATATGCATCTATAAGTATGTAATATACCAATAATATATATGTATATTACATGGTATATGAGAATGTATGCATTTATGGTCATACATTTAGAAATATATAGCACAAATCACTTAACGCGTTTCCTTAATTATTTAAGTGGGTTTACATATGAAGATGAATTTTAAATAACACAAATATACACATAATTTAAAATATTGCTCTTCTTCCTAACAAAACAAAAAAACAAATGAACTCAACATTTTCAAATGTATTTTATGAGGCAATGTAAGGTTTTGCAGTACTATTCTAATCTACTTATCTAATTAAATAATAAGTAAATTAAATGCTTATGTACAACATTTGCAAGTACATATATACTACTATATATGAATGTAAATTTAAACTACTCTTCGCTTTTGCTGTGAAAACCAAAAATAAATAAATAATTAAATGTTTACTCGATCTTGAAGTAGTTCAATTTACTCTTTTTAACTATTTATGAATAGATAACAAAAGAGATAATACACTTAAGCGTTAAACATACATACATGTATGCTATATGCATACACACAGACATAATTTATTTACAAATATGAAAAAAGTGCAGGTGCAGCATTTCCAATAGAATATAATGTAGTAGTTTACTAACAGCAATAAATAAGATAAATGAAATTATAATGATAATAGTGGGAGCTACTTCAGAAATATAATAAAAAAACGTAAAAAATAACAATTATATAAACGATTTGCTGATTTTAAACCCATGAAACGTAAACTAAATTGTATTCCACAAATTTCTTTAATACTGAAAATTTAAAAATATTTAGTTAAATATATTGAAATATATATCGGCGTACATGCATACATACCCACATATGTAGAGATAATAATAAACATGGTGAAATTAAAAATGTGAGAGAATATATAATATGAATATGAAAATAAAAATAAAAAAACAACCTGTTTTATTGCTAGAAATTGTAAAGGTCATACTTTTTCTAAAATTTCTTTTAATGTTATTCGCGATTTAAATGAATGTTTATCTGCAAATATTTATCAAGTACTTGAACTTTCTACAAAATAACGACTACTTGATGGCTGCCAATTGAGGCATGGGCGTTATCCAAGCAAATAATTATGCACTCGTCATGCTAATTATTCACTTATACATGTATAAGTATGTACACAAGACGAAATACAATAATTAGCTGCCCTCACATTCACACAAACATGTTACAATCGGAAATAATGATGTGCAACTACAGTGCACCAACCCGTCCGACAGTTGGGTCTAAGTATCGGGATTTTATCCGGCCAAGGCATCATTCTGGAAATCACTTCAGTAATGTTTTCTGCCGCAACAGTAACAACAACAGCGCATCAATTTATAACGGAAAGTTAATTAATTTTTATAAACATTTATTTTAACTTTCAAAACAATTCGATACCAGCTAGTTCCCAAAGTTTGTAAAATATAACTAATTTTTTACATAAAAATATATGTACATATGTGGTATATGCAAATTACAGTAATTCTGGAACTACTAGCATCAATCAGCTGTGTTTTTGCTTCACCCTTCACCCTTTTCAATATCATATGTGAGTGTAAAATTAATCATCTCGTGGTTGTGGGCTGAATTGTGTCAGATGCTTTGCAAATTCTTGTGCCAATTCTTCACTGGATGCAGCCAAAATACGCCTTGACATAATATCGAATTTGCCGCCTGTGGTATCAATAACAACGCCACCTGCTTCCAGCACTAACAGTTCGCCAGCACATACGTCCCAAGCATGTACGCCAAATTCGAAATTGATATCGGCCGCGCCGAGCGCAACCATGCAGAGATTGAGGGCGGCAGCGCCCAACATGCGAAAACTGTTGAAAATAGATAATACAATAATACAAAATAAAATTGCAAAATTGAATTGCCAACATACCCGTGCACCTTTGGCACTATATTCTGGAAGTTTTCGAAAACGACTTTTAGCTTTTCCGTATCACGGGATGTACCAAATTCGGATGTAACTAAAGATTTGCCCAACTCCTTTTGGCCACTCACGTGTATACGACGTCCATTTAGATAAGCACCCTGTCCACGACGCGAACTGAAACGTTGGCCCAGCATTGGATTGAAAACAATACCAATTTCGGTGACTTTATTCACCTTCAAACCAATTGAAATGCATGAGTGTGGAAAGGAGTGCACGAAATTCATTGTGCCATCAACTGGATCAATTATCCAGGTGGGCGCATCTGTTAGCTTGTTTGGTGCGCCGCCAGCAGCGCTCTCTTCCTCCCCAATAAATCTGTAGTGAATTGATAATTTAATTATGAAGTACAAATTTCTCACCTTGAGATTAAAATGCTTACTTGTGGTCGGGAAATACATCTAGCAAACCATTTATCAACAGCTGTTCCACCTCTCTATCAGTGGCAGTGACCAAGTCAATATCGTTCGCCTTCTCTTCGAACTCTTGTCGTGTTTCATTACGTTTTGCCACCAACTGTGTAGAATCGTAAAAAAATCGATATACATACATATATAAATGTGTGTATGCGTAAACATTTCAGTATAAACAATCATGAATGACATAATCTTAAAATTTTAACACCCAGTACAGCTTCTGGAAACTTACCGCACCAGCTTTGTCCACCAATTGTGAGACAACTTCAAAGCATTTATTCAAATCCACATTGCAATCACCCATTCTTATATTTTTACTTCTCCAAATGTAATCTGTGTGTATGAATTGACAGGATACGGAATTAAGCGCCGAATTAATGCACTGATAATTTGCAAAACGTTTAAGTAGAAAATAGGAACTGCGGAGCGACGCCGTTGAAAAGGACAGTGTCGATATGTTACTTCACAATTCCTCACAAATATTATCGGCCGGAATCTATATGTTTAATTTAATTAAGTAACAACCACGACAGCAGTAAAATGCAGCTTATGTGCACATTCGCAACGAACTAACGGAAATGTATAAGAAAACAAATTGCAAACGCTGGCGAACGGAAATATTCCACTATCGCCGGCAAAAATATGATAAAAAATATAAAGGTCTGTAAGTGTAGTTGCGCTGCGTATGAGTGATAGGAGAGTTGCCATATTTGACTTCATTTATGACTTTTTATTTTTGTCACAAATTTGAATTTTCGAAAATTTCATTATACTAAACGTAAACTCAGGAATTATTAATTCATTATTCTCTTTATAAATTATTATATACAACGTTTTTAATTATATACACTAAATACATATGATAAGCTTATTGCAACAATTCTGAAGTATAACAGTGATCCTTCAAATGCGCTGCTGGTGCTTTCGTATTCAACCATGATTTCACTTTGCGCACCGCCGGTAGTGGAAATCCTCGATTATATAAGTAGTTATAGATTTTGTTGCTTTTGGTATATATAAACTTAGCTTGTTCTACATCGCTTATAGACCAATGTGTTCTGTTCATTTCAGATTTTAAGACATCTAACTGTTTTTTTGAAAAAATCTGTACTAATTTCGCCTCTATACTTGTCTTTTCAGTTTGCGCAGTTGTTACTTGTTTTTCCAATAATTTTAGTTCATAGCTATGTTTGCGCTTTATAAATTCTAATTCTTGTTTGGCCACAACGATTTCCCTCTGTTGCTTTTTATTTACTTTGCGTAACTCTTCAATTTCTTGTTGCTGTCTTTCTCTGCATATAAATATTAATTTTATATTTTTCAAATATATTTCTTTTGTGTTGTACTTACAACTTCGTTTCCAAATCTTCAATCTCCTTAAACGGTGTTTTATACGTTTCAAAGAATGGCTCAAGCGATGTGGGTGTTTCAATAGCATTACTCATATCCAACAAAGGAACATCACTGTTTGTTAGATCAACGGTTTCTAAAGTTTCCATATTCGCTTCTCCGACCGGTACTATTTTAATATTTACCAAATTTTTAATTTACGATCTTACTTAATTAATAAAATTTGCCTTACTTGCAGATTTATGTTCAGCATCATATTGTTTAATTAATTCGTTCACAATCCTTCTATTTTCTCTTTGCATTGATCTTTCTTTACGCTCGGGATTGCTTACCTCCACTTTGAAAATAGTTGGCACAACACCGCGCTTAAGTATGCGTTTTTTCGCAAAACCTAAGTTATTTTATTAAATTATAATTAATTTGCTTCAAAAAAATTATAAATAAACGATTTATACCCATTTCGTACTCCACTCCGTTTTCGATGTCCTCCTTTTTAAAATGTTTCATGCATATGTAGCTCGTTCGCGCATTGAAAACTTTTTTGCGCCTACAGAATATCGCCCATTTCTTTGACAACTCTTCATTAACAGGGAAATTGAAGAAACTGCAAGATTCCTTTTGACAGCTTTGACTTGTACAATTTGAAACCGCACACTTCATTTCAGTTTTTTCTATGTAATTTAACGTTAAAAACTCAATAGAAAATTATATGAGCCTTCTGAGTTCAGGAAAATATATGCTTTTATGACGTGCTAGGAACAGCTGATGTTGTCAAACTTATTACGACTGACTTGCACGAATGTAAATAAGCGAGAATGAGCAGTCGATTGCACGCGTTTATCGATAAATAGTTAATCAACCATTTAGCTTTTAAATAACTTCCTTTTTCACTTTAAATTTTTAAGTTTATGTGTTATTTGATTATATTTGTTGCATGTATTATTTATTTATAATTTATTTTTTACATGTTTTGTGAAGTTTGTTTTTATCGTGTTCATTAAAATACAGTGCTTGCGAAACCGATCAACTTGATGAGTTAATATTGACAACAGCATTCAAACTGTTGTTGATTCACCTTCTCACTTTCGCCGGCCTTCCAACAGATGTTTTTCGGCTACCCAGAAAATACTTGGTCTAATACCGGAAGTCGTGAGCTGCTTGAGTCACATGTAAAATAATCGTTTCTGCCCACTCCCAAGTGGTTGGCGCTCAGAGAACTTTCCTCACTTGCTTGAACTTCTACACATGGCACCATCCCCCTTTAGACAAATAAATGACATCCCTTTTGACAACTTTTGTTTACATTTTGCATTTTATTGCTCTCATATTTTCGGCTAAATGTTTATACATTAATTTACATACATATTTGCATATGCGTTAGTGTTGAATAACCATTATCATTATCATTATATTTTTTGCAACAATTAGACACTTTTTTTTAAATAAATACTAAGTTTTTGAAATAACGAAATTGTTATTTCGTATACGTACATATGTATACGTATGTATGTATGTACATACATATGTATATAGACTGGCTTGTCGGCTTGTTCTGTCACAGTTACAATTAATTTTAAATATTTTTCTTTAGCTCTACAGCCAGTTAAAACGAACAACAACAACAGCGTGTTTATGTCATAAATTAAGTTTTCAATAATTTTATTTAAACATGTAAATTTATATTAAAGTCATGAAACATGCCTTAGAACAAGTGTAAATTTAATCTATGTATAGCATTCTTCCGGGAGGGTTACAATGTGCTAAGTTTTGTTTTGATTTTCATTTTCGGAATTGCATACATTTAAAGTGTGTAAACAATATTTATTTGCTATATATGTATTTGTAATAAACATTTTCATAATAAACAAGTGTAATTTGCGTGATATGTATTTGTTGCTTGCGAGTCTTTTGCAAATAGTTCTGCATCATTGCTAATGTAAATTCAACATAAGTAGTTGAACAGGTGTTTGCACCGTGCCAACGGCATGCCTAGTATGTACGTAGACAACACCAACAAACAGTCATTAATGGCCTCCCTCTTGAAAATCGTTTTTTTTTTTCTTTTAAAGCAGACAAAATGCTATACAAGTCTCTCTTATCCCTACTGATATGTTAAATAATCACAACTTACAGCCTAACGGATATGTATGCATGTACGTACATGTTTTTGTGTGCTTGCGGTTACAGCCAAGTCAACTTTATTTTTTCACTAATTCACCTGTTGCATTTAGGAAGCCACAAGCTTTTATATACTGCTCCAAAATATACTTACATATGTATGAGCTTGTTTAAGTATATTTAGTAATATACATATAAGTATATACATAGTATGTATATTTATACATTCTAAATACTTGTGGATGGCTTTATTTGCAGTTTATATGTATATTTTTTCATGCGACTTTGTTTTCTTACACAAGTAATATACGATTTATGCTGAATAATGCTCTTTAAAGTGGTACCTTAAAAGAAACAGGGCGTCTCTGTTACTTTACATAAAAAAATAAAATTATAAATAATTGTTATGTATTTTTAGCATAAGCAATAATGTGTCCTTTGCAGAAAACAAAAAATAAATCTATGTAAAGGAAATTGCGCATACATACGAGTATTGAACGAACCATCTCATAAGTTAATTTTATTTTTACATTGAAAGAAATAAATATTTAAATTTTTTTTTAATTTTCTAATAAAAATCAAGTCTCATAATTTGTTTAAATTTTATTTCTTTCATATTGATGACTTTTTCAAATGTTTTCGATTACAATAATCGACTTTTTTAATGTTTAATAAACTTTTCAGAGAAAATATTATTTCAAAAAAATATTGTGAGCAAACATTGATTGCAATGGGTACACTTACATAGTGTTACATTAAAAAATCGATTTTTTTTTTAATTTTTTTAATCGGGTTTTCGAATAGCTGTTGATTTGCAGCCTTATAAAGTGTAGACATTCAGCTCTATAAGTTTATCTTTAAAGCGTTACGAGCGTTTTTCACGGCCGAATAAACACCTATTTTCAGCAATTGTGAAAAACTTCAATAAGATCGATTCACTAGTTTTTGAGAAACCGTGAGCACCAGCTTTGAAAACGATGTTTAGAGAATAACACGATCAAAGATTGAAGTAGGCAGCTGGTCTAGCTTGACGGTGCGCTCTTTCAAAGGTTCTATCTCCTACACTTTTATTGCGATGGCTTTGAAGCCGGTCTAACCTGGTTCTACTTTCTTCCGCTCTTCTATAGATATATACTATATTCTACACTTTAATTGCGGTTGCTTTGAAACTTTTTCGAAAATATTCTAGACATATCATGGTATTTAAAAAAATATATATCAAAAAAAGCATTTTTTTGAAATTTCAAAACCAAAATTTTCTTAAATACAAATTTATTTAAGCATAACTCGGAGACTAATAATCCGATCACTATCAAATTTCCCCCATACAATGACCTACAAGTTTTTGATCTGTTCGAAAATCGAGAACTTGTATCGAAAATATCTTGCTCTGCAATATTTTTGGATTGTTTTGACTTCAGAGTGAACTTTTCGAAATTGTATAATGACAATATTGCATATGATATCGATAATATTTTGAATATTTATCGTTTTTGAAACGATTTATAAATCTTTTTAAAATTTTTTAAGTTTTGAAAGCATGTTAATTATAAATAAATATTATTTTGAAACTTTTTATATTCCATATTTTTATTAGACAATTTTTATTAGTTTAATTAAATTTCTCACAATTCATTTAAAATCCTAAGATCTTTTTCTGTGAATTAAAGTTTATAGAAAGATTGTACTTTTAAATAGTTCCAAAATTTAATGTTATCGATAAATATAATCGATTACAGCAGTCAATTTAAAGCGTATCGAATCTGTTATTTTTAATTTCAACATTCTAGTAAATTAGAATTAATAATGATATATTTAAAATTTAGTATGGGAAACCAATTTTAATCGATATATTATCGATATTTTATAGATTAAAATATTTATCGATTTTTATCGATTCAAATATTCTTTATTAACTTTTAATCACAATATTTAAATGTTTAAAACAACATTAAAAATCCTAATATCTGTATTTATCGATAATTAAATATCGCAAATATAATTATAATATTGGCATACATATGAATGTACATATGTATGTATATAAAGTTTATTAATTACAAATATAAAATTGTCCTAAAAGAGGATTGTAAATTAAAAATGAGAAACAAGGTAAGCAATTATTTACTAGCTATCGAAAATATACTTCTAAACGAGCACAACCGAGCACTTTTGCTATATTCCAACGGGTTTTTTATAACACAACAACAAAATATGAGAGACTGTGTACAAATTTTTGCAAATTATGTATTAAAATAAATATTTATAAAATTCATTTCTTTTTCATTTTATAATACCGAAAATTTTAATTTAAAATATTTCAAAATTCTAAACCCAAATACCAAAATAATATTTAAAATACTAATATTAATTAAATAATACTTAAAAAAATTAATACCAAAAATTGCATTGGAAAAAAAATTGTTTAATTTATTAATTATTAGGATTTTTAAAATATTTTTTTTTTAAATTTTCCAATTATTGATCAAAGCAGCTTGAAAAATAAAAAAAATTAATCTCAAAATCGAATTAAAAATCAAATATTTTAAGTGAAAAATTTAAATTTCATTTTGTAATTCCGATTATGGGAGTAAAAATTAAGTTTTCATGCCAAAATTTTTAAAATTAATTTTCAATTTATTAATTAATTAAAATACCGATTTGAAAAACATAAAAAATTTAATACCGTAAATTGGATTAAAATTTAAATATTGAGATTTAATTCCAATTTTCGGATTAAAAACTAAATTTCCATGGCAAAATTTTAATTTTTAATATTTAATCCTTTGTTTTGGGGCTAAATTTTTTTACACATTTCAAACCGGTATTTTAATTGAAATACAATTTTTTGATAAAAAAATAAATGTTTCAAAAAATTCGCAAATATCAAATTTAAAATTGAACATCTTTAAAAATCGGATTAAAACTTAAATGTCTTGAATTAAATATTAAATTTTCAATTTTTAATTTCGATTTTGAGATTTTAATTTTTTATCCAATTTGCTTAGACTAATTTTTTTATAATAAGTTATAATATTGTAATAAAATTTTAATTTCCATTCCAAATTTTTTAAAATTAATTTTCAAATTATTAATAAATTAAAATACCGTTTCGAAAAAACAAAAAAAATCAATAGCGAAAATCGGATTAAAATTTAAATATACTATTTATTTGATATTTTTAATCCAATATTTGGTACTTCAAATTTGAAAATTATTTTTATTATAAAATAGAAAAAAAATTAATTCAATCACATTTTTAATACATAATTTGCAACTCTGTACCAAAATCCATAACCTTGATTGTATAAAATAATATGTAAAATGTAGCTATAAGCATTTTACTTACCTTCTATAGTATGTATGTCTATACACTCTAGGTGAGCCTGCCTTCAGTGTGTTATGAAAACTAAAAGTTTCGTGTTTATATGTTTTCTATTGTTTTTGTTTTGTTATGTATTTCTGATAATTCATACAAGTTCATACATGTCTAAACATAATAAAAATCTACATGACAATATATTTTAATATACATTTATATATTTTAAATTAATATATACGCATTTATCACATTAAAAATCTACAATGATTCCAAAGTAAAAAGCAATAATTCATAAAATGAAAATTAATTATAAGCGAAAAACGGGTGCATTCATGTCAACATGGTGTTATATTAAAAACTAATTGCTCAACATGCTTTCTATAAACCAATGCGCTAAAAACAAGTTGTACAGAAACTAGTTTAAAAACTACTTCCATATGTATTTCATATATGTATGTATGTATATGATATATAATATATTATTAAAATTAAGAATTCTGCAACAAACTGTCATACATTCATATGTTTGTATGTATGAGTGTATTTGTGGTGCATTTGGTTCCTTCTTTTACACTTGCCTTCGCCTTAAATTATATCTTCATTACTACATAATTACATACTTAGTTTTCAATGCTACAAATATACAGACATATTCTATATATCTTCACCTAAAATGCAAAATAAGGTAACATCACATTTCATAAGTTTACAGGCGAAGGAAAAACGATAAAATAGAAACCACTCATATTGAAAGTAATTTTGAGTTTCGATTATAAAATGGTTATATATTGGTTATCATATTGAAAGAAAATCTGAATTTCGGTTATAAAATGGTTATATATTGGTTATCATACTGAAATAAAATTTGAGTTTCGGTTATAAAATGGTTATCTATTGGTTATTTTATCAGATAGCGATTTTCGATTTTTCTTGATGATACGTTTTGCATTTTAGGAGACGATATGTATGTGTATATAGTTCGCAAGCAAATTTTTTTTAAATATACATATACTGGAATAGCGAGCTACAAATGTACATACAGTTGACGGGCGAATAACCAGGGAAGTTAAAAAATGATATCACATTTTTATATGACCGCTTGAGGCAGGCAACACTGACTAAAACAATTTTTTTACAAACAAAACTTCTTGGATTGCAATTTTTTTGGTTACCAAAAATTTCTCTCAAACTTAGCACTTCAAAATATTTAAAAAATAGGATTTAGATTAACGAATTTGAGTCAAAGGAGGTTATAGAAAAGGTAATATCTGATAACTGTAGTGCCTTGAGAATATTCTACGGTTCAAATAGCTGGTATTGCGCTTCTTTGTCAACAAAAAAAAAATTCCTATCGAATATTTTTTTTTTTTTAAATGTGTCGAACATATTTTTTTGCAAAATGTTTCTCTCGAATATATATTTTTTCGAACATTGTTTTGAAATTTTGTTTTCATAATTGTTTCTTTCGAATATTTTTTTTCGAACATTGTTTTAGAATTTTTTTTCACATTTGTTTCTTTCGAATATTTTTTTTCGAACATTGTTTTAGAATTCTTTTTTCACATTCGTTTCTTTCGAATATTTTTTTTCGAACACTGTTTTGAAAAAAATTTTTTTTTGAAAAATCTTTCGAATATATGTATGTATATTCTCGAACATTGTTTTAATTTTTGTTTTTGAAAATTGTTTTGAATTTATTTTTTGCAAAATATTTCTCTCGAACATTTTGTTTTTAACAATGTTGTTTTGCACAACATTCTCTGCAATGTGGGCGTGGCTAGCATTCAATTTTCAAAGCGTTACCCCTCTTCAGCTAAATTAATTCAGCTCATAATTCTGAATATTCCGTTTTCTATGAACATTTTTATATAAAGTGTCTGTCCCAGTTGAATTTCTTGTTGAAATTAAAGAAAAAAGAATTAATCACCTCTCACTATGCGCCCAAAATTTTCAAAAGAACCAAATATTTGAAACCTAGCAATCAACACTTGTGCTATGAAATTTAAAACTTAAAGAAAACTTATTTACTTACTCACTTAAAATCTTAGAGAGTTCATATTTCATACATATTTATGGATGTACATTTGTATAATACGAGTAAGCTTGCACTATACACAAAAAATCAAACTTGGCAAAAATTATTTTTTTCTCCAAAAAACAGCAAGAAAAAGTTGGTTTGTATTGAAGTGTTGTGGAGCGTTTTCAACGCTCACTGTGTTTGTTTTTTGAATTTTTGTCTCAAATCTTAAGCACTTGCTTTGTCAAGCATATTTTTAATTGCCTAGTACCAATTCGCTACCCACTAACTGTATCGTTGCACATCGTCGCCGTCGCCGTCTCTTCCTTTTCCTACTTTTTACAAATTATTTCTACAATTTTTACATTCTCTTTTTCCATACAAACTTGCTCCACCCTACCTACTTTTGTCTGCATGCATGTCGCGGTTGTACATTCCTTGCTTTACTGTTATTTACTTATCCGCCGGTCGGTTCTTGAACAATTGATCCACGACACTCTCATCGGCCAGCGTTGAGATGTCGCCAACATTGCGATCGTTCAGCGCTACTTTGCGCAACACACGACGCATTATCTTGCCGGAGCGTGTTTTGGGCAAACCGGGTGCATGTTGTACCACATCGGGCATAGCGAATGGTCCGATGCGTTCACGCACCAATTTCTTCAATTCCGAAACCAGTTTGGCGTCGAATGTTTCATTCTCATTGGGCGTTATGAAGCAATAGAGGCATTCACCCTTTACTGCGTGTGGTCGCGAGACGACTGCAGCTTCGGCTACACGATGATGTTCGGTAAGCACTGATTCCACTTCGGCAGTGGACATAAGATGTCCAGAAACGTTAAGCATGTCATCGACACGTCCGGTGATCCAGAGGTAACCGTCGGCGTCGCGGCGGGCACCTGAAAATTAGAGAGGAGTTATTGAAAATATGAATTAAAGAGTTGTAAAAAAAATCGACGAAGCCCTTTGAATTCCATTGATTTATGTGTAACTGTAGTTAAAAAATTTCCTTTGCTTTTCAAATCGAGGCGCTCCCATAACGTGATGTATCATGAGCAAGGCTCAAGGACTGATGGGAAAAATCTTGTATTTTCTTGAATAAACGAAGTCTAAATTAGGGACAGTACTTCCATGCCTATTATCCAGTAAAATATCGGTAATTCCACAAACGTGATTCAGTACTTTGTAGATCACGTGAAGTTCGTCTATTAAAAAATCTAAGTTTGGATCCATTTAGATCATATCGGGAGGATTTGACGGTTTAGTTCAGCTATTAAAGAACTTAGGAGAATTCGTAATATCAATATGAGATTGTCTCCTCAAACAATGATATCTTTCTGAACGAAACAAAAAGCTATATTGAGATCTGTATCCATCTCTTAAGACTCTTAAGAATACCTTGAAAGTTTTTACGAGGTTGAGTTAAGTTGAAAGTACATATTAAAAAGCTTCTAGGTATTCTTATGAGTCATTTCACCCTCGAAGATGCAAATCTAAGGCGAGAAGTTCGGGACTTATATCTGGATCCATTTCCAACTAGCGTAAAAAGTTAAAATTATGTGAATCATATCTGAGCATAATGTATAAACTCATCTAACTCAACAGATCAATATCACTTAGAAGAAAAGACAAAACCACAAACCATAAAAGTTCCAAGAACAATAAATGAACGTAAAGAGGCGTAGTGCTAGACGTACTCAGAAATACTAAGACGCAATAACTGTCATTTTGGAGTTTTTATGGAAAACCAAAACCCAACTCACCATCTCCAGTGCAGTAGAAGCCAGGAAATTTGGAGAAATATGTGCTCTCAAAACGTTCATGATTGCCAAACAAAGTGCGCATCATACCCGGCCATGGTTGTGAGAATACTAGGTAACCTTCACCTTCGCCCTTGACCTCAACACCACTCTCATCGAGTAGCGTAGGCTTAACGCCAAAGAATGGGAATGACTGCAAAACAAAAGAAATTTATATTTAATTTTTTTATTCAAAAAAACAACAAGAATAACTTACCGCCGAGCCCGGTTTCATCGGCGTAGCGCCGGGAATGGGTGTGATCACGTGACCACCAGTCTCTGTCTGCCAGAATGTGTCAACAATCGAGCATTTCTCTTTGCCAATATAACGATAGAACCACAGCCAAGCTTCTGGATTGATGGGCTCACCCACGCTGCCTAGTACCCTTTAACAAAAAAGTGGTCATTATTATATTTGTTTAAGCTAAACATACAAAATTTATTCGAACTAACTTCAAACCGTTTAGATTGTGCTTCAAAACCGGTGCTTCGCCAAACTTCATCAACGCACGTATAGCTGTAGGTGCGGTGTAGAATTGTGTCACCTTGTATTTGTCGATCACTGCCCAAAAACGATCATTATCCGGATAGAAGGGTGTACCCTCGAACTGTAAGTGGTGATAAGAAAGCTCAAATCATTGCGCAAATATTTCAGAAATCCACAACACTCACCATCACCGAAGTAGCGCCATTAGCCAATGGTCCGTACACCACATACGTGTGTCCGGTGATCCAGCCAATATCAGCTGTGCACCAAAAAATATCACCTGGCTTATAGTCGAAGACAATTTTGAATGTTGTAGCCGCATACAACAAATAACCCGCTGTAGTATGCAAAACACCTTTTGGCTTGCCGGTGGAACCACTTGTATACAACATGAAAAGTGGATCTTCGGCCTCCATCCATTCGGGGTAACAGGCTGGCTCCTTGTCTTCCATCTCCTCATGCCACCAGAAATCACGATCTTCCGTCCACGGTATATCCTGTTCGACATGATCCTCAGCACAGGCTGTTACACGTTTCAAATGTGACACCACAATACACTTTTCCACCGTGTGACCCATCTCTTCGGCCTTTTCCAAAGCCACATCACAGAGTGCCTTCAGGTACAATGGTTTCTCGCCACGCCAAGCACCATCAGCGGTGATCAACACCTTTGCCTGACAATCGAACATACGTTCCGCCAACGAATCGGATGAGAAGCCGGCGAAAACAATGGAATGTACAGCACCGATGCGGGCACAAGCCAACATGGCGATCGGCAGTTCAAGTATCATCGGCATATAGATGGAGACACGATCACCTTTCTTGACGCCATGATCCTTAAGTACGTTGGCGAAGCGACAGACTTCTTCCAGCAATTTACGATAGGTGAGACCACGAGAATAGTCGTCGGGATGATTGCCTTCCCTGAAAGAAATGAAATGAATATCGAAAAGAAATGGCGTGTTAATGTGACTTGATAATAGATAACAGAAGTTTTCTAAATATATAACACTGGTGAAAAATAAACCGTTATTTTCGTATTGTTTGTATGCTTGCAGAATAGAGCTAACAGCAAAAAATTTCCTCTAATGAGAAGATAGCACAATTTCATCAGATATTTACGCATGTGTTGGCATGTGTACATACATATGTGTTTAATTGCCGTCAAACCGTAAAATATTTGTCGCCTAGTTTTTGTTGTTAATTTACTGCTTGTCAATATGATTACGCCGGGTATCTCTAAGTGACGGTGATACCATAAACTAAAATTCATCTGATCATAGCATTCAATTATCAGCACACTTACTAGTTAGCTTCTCTATCTAGCCTGTCCATGACTTAGTAATTATGATATGCTTGGCTTAAATTTCGCGGGCAATTAGACTAACCGCACGGCATAATTGATAATTGACGATTTATGCTAAAGCCTATATAAGTTATAGAACGCTTGCATTTATACAATTTATATGCTGAATTATGATTTGAAGCTTTTTACTATCATTTCCGGTAAGACCACAGACTGAGTTATGATTTTCAACGCCCTTGAAAGTTTGTTTTTAATTTTTTTTTTTGTAATTTTGCTTACAGAACAATTGCTTGGTACAGGTGTTAATGGATCGAGATAAAATAGCAATATAAACATATGTATATTATATGATCAAATTTGAGCCGGACTGGGAGAGAAAAATTACTATACATATTTTCACGTATTTCCATACAAATATTTATTATCATCTTCAAAATAGGCTCTTGAGCCGATAGAAGCCTGTAATAAATCCAATTTTCCATACACTTGCTATAAGCCTAGGTTGGGATGGCCGAGTGTCTTCAGCGAATTTTGGTTTTTTCAGTTTCGGTTCAATTTTTGAAGGCATTTCGCTTGATTGTTATACAGTTTGGAGCTCATATTCTTAAACCGACATCTGGTCAGCAGTACTGATGCGTTTGATTAATTTAGTGTTCTCAGTTTCTTTATCAAGCATCTATTTTGCGACCACTACTCGACGTCGTTTTTGCAAAATATTCAGACAATTGGCTCGTTTCATACCCAAAAAAAATTTATCTGCTTTTTTGCTTTTGATGAAATAAGCGATTGTATTTTGCAAAATCTCTGAAGTTTTCTGACCTGGAAGCAACCGAAGCATTTGATTCCTTTTGATATGGTAAATATTTGGTTTGGCTACATGCCATCAGAATTTGAAGATTAGAGTTCAACTCCTCTTTCTTGCTGATATGTTTATACATATTTCTAATTTTTTGGCAAATCTTGTCCAATTTTTCAAACCGCCGCTTGACATATTATTATATCGCCAATTTTTTAAGGTGATAAAAACTTGTTCGTTAGGTTTTGAGATACCCAAATGAAAGTGAATATATAGGTGAATTGTGCTATTCTATTGCTCATTTGTCGGAAGCAGTCCGAGCGGAAAACTATAGAGTTTTTCAATAAGGGGCTACAAACAGAGACCGATAGGAATAACGACCCCATTTTTTTCCCGCTCTTTTGACATTTCTCTTCATTAAGGTTTGCCATTTCATTATGGAAAGATAAACGATCCAACAAGAGGCGAAATTACTAAAATTTACTACCGAAATTCAGAGTCAGTGGCCTTAACTTTAAGGGCGCTACGTCATAATCGTCCTGTCGCTAGCGCATTAATTGAGGAAGACCCAAATCAGTCTCTCACACCTCGATCTCAAGCGTTGGGCATCACTGTGAAGCCGTTGGGCCGTACTTCTTCCGTGATGATCAAGACCGGCTCGTTACTGTGAATGGGAGTCGCTGCCGCTCAATGAATAATTTTTGGCCCGAATTGGATGATATGGACTTGGACAATATGTGGTTCCAACAGGATGGCGTCACAAGCCACACAGCGACATAATCGATTTATTGAAAACCAAGTTTGGTGAACGTGTTAACGAATTACCTAGTCAATGGGCTGCCACGGTCGTGCGATTTGACATCGTTAGACTATTTTCTATGAGGCTACGTCAAGTCTATGGTCTATACCAACAAGCTACCGACGAGTGATGAACTTCGTACGAATATCGCACGTGAAATTGCAGCAGTATCAGCCGATTTATGCTTGAAAACCGTCGAAAATTAGGTTCAGCGTCTGCAAGCGTGCCCAAGGTGGCCATGAAAAAAAATCGAGTTCCATACATAATGGCATCGAATGGACATTCACAGAAATAAGGAATTTCATTGATAGATTTTTTAGACTCATAGTCTCTTGGGCAATGTTGTTCAGCATGAGCCGTAGAATATTTTCCTATTTTATAGAAAAAAGTAAACACACATTCGTACGTAATAGAAATTGTCTTACGTAATTTGGGCATACGCACGATACGGATTATCACTGCATGTCGTTTATTTCTAGACGCTTTTTTACGGTATTTTATAATAAAATTGAATAAGGTCTTGAAATATACGAACTCGTATCAATTATATCATAAATTCGGCATGCAAATCGCCATAACACAGGAGCACAGAAATAATTTCAATTACATAAACTGGTGCGCCAGTACTCATAACACAAAATAATCACTTGGTTATTTAATTCTTTCTCTTTTCACCTTTCACAAGCGCCTTATAGGGTGAGCAGTGCATTTTTCTCAGTGTATCACCACCTGATGCATACAAAAGTATTGTAAAGTTTGCTTTTAATGCGTGAAACCCAATTGCAAATTGTTTAAATACACCGCACACACACACACAACTAAGTACTTACAAATACATACATATATATTTTTATTCTTGAATTTAAATGTGAATTAAAATTCCAGACTTTCGAGAAAAGGCAAACACGACGTTTTATATTACAAACATACATACATACATACATCTATATTTATGTATATGCATATACATATATCTATATGTATGTATATGTATGCATATACGGTACTTGCAAATCGAATTGAATAAAACGAATTGAAACGATTTACAATTTCACTAAATACAGTTATATTGCATTTCGAAAAATAATACACGCCAAGGCTAAAAAGAACTGTGCTCCAGCGTTGGCTGGCGTTTAAGCAGCAACAATGTTTCAATACAATGACTTACTAGCAATTTTGTATTTGTCCCAACACTTGTACATACATACATATGTGTGTATAGATATAGTATGCAAAGCAAGTGAAACAAAAGCACTTGCTAGAAAGTGTTTGTTGCCATTGTGCAATTTTCAATTAAAGGTCAACTGCTATGACAACACGGATTAGCAGAAACAATGAAACGTGCTCTGTCGCAAGGCGAACGGAAGTAAATTTGCAAGCGGTTAGTTCTTTAACCCGTATTGATTGGTAAAACACACCGAAGTCGATAAACAATTATTTTTATAAATTTTACATATTATTGCAAACATTTCGAATTGCTTGCCGAAAACGCCAGTCGACTTTACGCTCTATAACCTCAACGAATTGTTCGTAAAAAGTGGTGGTGGTTTCTTTGTGACGAATTAAAGGTCAAATCGACCTTTCGCTTTTGTTGCAATGCAATTCCATATCATTCCAAATTGATCTATGGGTTGAAATATCACAAAACAATACAAAAACGTACTAACTATGCCAGGTGAAAAATAAGAAAATGCCTTAACTTCGGCTGCACCGAAGCAATGGTATACTTCCCTACACAGGTGCACTTCTTATAGCATAAATAATGAGTATAAAGAGATCCTTATCATTATTTTGATTAATTTGTTTGGCAACTATATCGTTGTCCGATGTGAACTATTTAAGTTAGGTTAGATTGCGGATCTAGAGAGATCGCATGTAGTCCTTAGTAAAGCCATAGAACAGAAGACCTCCTGTGTTCGAACTTATAAATTAGCAAAACGCTTAGTAGCCAATACACATTTGCACAGGCGTTTAATTTTCATACCCGCCAGTTAGCTGGGATGTCTGAAGATATGCGCTCCCAAGTGTTTAAGTCTTGACCTACTAAACGCGGAACAGTCAATAAGAAAGTTGTGAGTTGTTTTCACCTCAAATTCTTCTATATAGTTTTTGCAGATGGCGTCTGTTAAGACTCCCAGCCTTACAGCATGGGCAATGGCCTGTTAAAAGCCCTAAAATTAGGAAGAAGCTAGTCTTACTGAGCGCATAGAGATCACTAGATCTCTTGCGATCGATCTTAGGCCAAACGGTTTTTGGAACAGCGCATGTACCGATGGTGGCGCAGCGCTGGCCAAGCTCCCGCGAAGCGCAGCTATCTATTAGTAGAACACAAGAGGATACGGGAGCACCGACCTGCTCCCATTCTACTGATAGCGGTTCTTGGGTGCCTTTCCCTGCTAACTGATCAGCTTTTCAATTTCCTGCGATTCCACTGCAGCCTGGCACCCATAGCAGTCTTTTCACAAGGACACTCGATGCTATAGATAGAGAAGTTAGGCACTGCTTGACCAACTCTGAACGCACTGTTGAAGAGTTCAAGGCTAGTATCGCCGTCCTGATATCTGAGGAGATGGTTACTACTCTGAAGGGGACTGAAATCCGGAGCAGTAAATGTACTGCTATCGTAATGATTGCAACTTCGGAAAAGCACTGTAACTGTCAGGAAGTCTGAAGTTGGAGTTGATAGAGAGCTACTACAATAAACCCCCCCACCAAACTTCCCTCAAGCTTTAACCCATCGGTAAAGAATCTCCTTCTCTGTTCATATACCGACAAGAGATTTGTCGGTGGAAGAAGTAGTGGCGAAGAGGGGCAGCAGAGAAGAAGCCGCATTAGTTTGGTTTGGCGACTCCATTATCCAAGTGATCTCTATCGATTTCTTTTGCAAGTGTGATCTTTTCTAGAGAACATCCTCCACCACATAAAAACCGAACCTATGGTGTCGTAGAGCCAGAGGATCACTTTCGATAAGAGACCCCACCTTTTGCCAAGAGCTCTTCTACAGCATTATAAGGCAATCGTTGCCTTTTTGCTCTCTCTTTGAAATTCGGCTTCTATGAAAGCTTCAGGTTCAGGATGAACCCTAAATATTTCACTTTATCTGCCGCTTGCAGACGGATGTCTTCCATTTGCGTACATTAATCCATGCAAAATTTCGTGAAGACATTTCGTCAAATAAAAAGGTTTTCTGTATAAAGACTTCAGTTCGATCAATCAGTTTCTATGTCAGCTATACGCTATAGAGCTTCAATCTAAACGTTCAGAGGTTAAAATCCCCCATAACTGGCTAAGTTCAACAATTTATAAGAGTGATTTTGGTTTCCAACTAAAGCTCAAAAGCTTGTCAAACGTCTCAAATCTCTTTTCCATTAGTCGAGTTGCTTGAGTGGTGTAAAATTTGAGGGCAACAACTGTAGAAAAGGAAAGCCTATTGTTAATACCTACAGAACAATCCAATCAGTTCTCTATAGTATGACTTCCATCAACGGAAAGTTTTAAACTTATTAAGAAGGTACATACATAGTATATGTGGATGCTCCAAGCACCTGTTGCTAGACCTCCCGGCAGTCTATAGACGCAGGATAAAGGCCCTTGGATCTATGTATCCAAATAGATGTCTTAAGTGTAATGGACTATTATACTTTTTTAGAGTGTCGGGAAATTTACTCGTACAAGAAGATCACATAGTAATATTGTGAAAAACAAGCCTAAACTAAACTGATGTCACCCAATTAATAATTGCACTCAATATAAATATGTGGTGAAACAATATTTTACGATACCTTGATAGGTAATTTTCTTAATCACCTGTTAATTATAAACAAAGTCGCATAGACTTTTTGTGATAAAAAAATCAGTCGGCCAGATGAACAAAACGCAAAATGTGTCAACGTTACGTTACGTATGCAAGCAAAGTTCGCTTTGAAATGTGAATTCAAACGTGTGGGCAAAAAAAAATTAATTTCTATTAATAATGCTAGAAAGTGCAGAAGAAGCGGTATCTAAAAAAATCAGACTAATGAAATAGCACTGCTGAGTAATTTATGGCTAATAGACCTTCACCAAGAAAATAAAAGCAAGCTAAACCAGCTACCCATATTTTTGAATGTCCAACCAATATAAGAAAAAGAGCAATAAAAGCTTTATAGACCCACTGACGACGCTTAGTCTACAACTTCTAAACAATAACATGTTTGTATGTACATATGTATGCATGTCTGATAGACTTATATTCATGAGAACGTTTAAAAACAACAAAACGTATACGATTATTTTTATATAATTATATGCCGCTGCAGTTAATAGCCCTTAATCTCTATTAAGAGTTAATGCTAAAGCTTTAATGATTTACGCCGCCCACACGAAGGTGTCTTATATTTATGACGATTAATTCGTCATTCGTGATTTTTCTTTTATTTTTTGGAAATAATTTTTTTTAATTTTTACTCAACAGCTGTGTTACAATATGAGTGAAACGGTAAAGTGTAGATTTGTATATAAATGTCATCATATCATCTTTATGTATGATATGGAGAGTTAGGTTGCCAGACCCTAGCTAGAGTAGTTATAGAGAGTTGCTGTTAAATTCCAAGCTCAAGCTCTCATAGAGCTCTTCATGCTCTCAAAAAGCTTATATAGAGGCATACATACATACATCGAGCACCGAAGTTAATCGCTGTTTTATGAAGTAAATACTGTCATTTAGTATGTTGAGATCACCTACGTTTCTTAAACGCTTCACCTCACTTCATCTTTCGACCTTTTTCTCCTTGCTTGAAAATATTTTAAAAGAACAGAAGTAAGTTGAGAGTGTTGGGTGAAAACAGAGATCACTGTATTATAATGTTAATACTTTCTGAAGTAGTAGTAGTCACTTAGCTTGGGCTTACGAGCTGGCTGAAAAGTTATAGTTAGACCTAACTATCTCTATAAAAATCACAATTGATTCGTGTGATAAAGCATTTTGAGTAACCAGAACTTTGATATTTCGGAAAAAAAGAGTAAAAAGGAAATTTCGCGTATTCATTAAGAAAAATATGCTGCTGACTCCAAAAATTGGCTTGATTAGTGATACCCAGACTCTGTATCAGGCAGACAACCATTCGCAAATGATTTGTTAATTATTGTAGAGGCCATTAGAAGTCTGAAAGGCGATAGACGAAAATATCAAAAAAAAATCACAAAATATTTTCGCGTGTCCCGAAAATGAAGTTGATCGCTATAACCGACTCTCTGAAGATATCAGAGAGACATGTTGAACGAATCTTTCATGAATTGATGACACCGTGCAGTGCTTCGAGTTTTTCAATCTCATTAAATCAGATTTTTTGCATCGGCATGGGGCAATGGGTGAAACATGGCTCCATCAATTTATTCCGGAGTTCAATGGACCGTCATCAAAACAGAATGCGTGCGTTAAAGTGAATATAAAGTGTGAAAAATACAACGATCTGCTGGTAAAGTAATAGTTCATGCCCTCACATCACAAGATAATACTGGCTAGAAAGGAATTAGGTGCAATGAAGGGTTAATTGCCGAATCTTAAGCCTATTTAAGCAAAAAATCAAATCGTTTTCTACTAAAACAGTTTAAAGATATCAGAAAATCGATCTTTATAGCAAATACTTTTCAACCTGTTAGATACAAATTTAATATCAATTAAATCTAAAATTTTAATAGTCGTTTCGAATTCCTATAAAATTGTATCCTATAACTTGATGGTGATTTACTTCTGTGCCATTACACAAGCTGAACAAATATTTGCTAATTTTATATTAATGTTTATTTATAAATATATCGGCATACATATGCACAAAACATCAATGAAAGTAATGCCGCTCAAATGCATCTACGCAGTTCGAACAAATGTATATGCATATGTAAGCAATTGCATTACAAATATTAGTTTATAAAATTAGTGTGTTTTTAGCCAATTAATAATTCTATGTATAGGAACAAGACCTTTTATTAGGCCATATTAATTTTTACATTCGGTATGCAGCGATAATTTTATATGCCTTTGAACGAGCGTCGGATTTTATCATGTCTTTCGGGTGGAAGAGGAGTGCTTTCAAACTGTTGACGAAACCAAGTGGTTACATGGGCTTACGGGTTCCAAAAAATCGATTATTTTTATTGTCTTGTTAAATTCTACAACACCTCTAGAATATTCTCCTAAATTTTCAAGTTGTTTCTAGTAATAGTTTCGGAGGTGCAGCCTTCAGAACTTGTGCGCCGTCCTTAAACGAAACTGTGTTTTTGAAGTCGGTTAGATTTCTCGCGAACTACTCAACTGATCTTCATGAAATTTTACACAGGTCTTTGAGATACAAATTTTTTTCAATTAAAACTATTTAGAAAACAATGTCGCGAAATTTTCCCTGAAATTTTCAATGTTTTGTAAAAATGTCTTTCAAAATTCAATTTTCAATTTTTTTTGGCTTCGTTCAAGTTCAATGTTAAGTTTTTAACTAAAACACTTATTTTTCACTTTGGATGATTAGATGAATAAGATTTATACAATTATTTTCAAGCCACCCTGAAGTGTGAATTTTTTCACAAAACCACTTTTTTAGGAAGCCACCATTTCGTCAAAAGCCAATTTCTTTTACTAGTTCTTCGATCCCTACCTGTTGAAAAATATTGCTTTTTGAAGAGAAAAAATACAGTCGAGGCTAAAACTGGACTTGATGACGAGTTTCCTCACACTGCCCCAGGAAAATCAACTATCGGCGATTAGCATGCTAAGTTTAGACGTGGTGAAAGAGAACCGAAATCGGTGAACGCGGTGAATAACCAAAAGAGGTTTTTACCGACGAAAATATCAAAAAGAGTTTTGATTCCTAAATTATTTTGGATGGCCGTAAAGTGAAGTTGTTGGAAATAGCAGGCCCTCTAAAGATATCAACTAAACGTACATATCATATCGTTCTTAAATGTTTTGGTATGAGAAGGCTCTCTACAAAGTGAGCTCACTTTTGACCAAAAACAAGGACGAGTTGATGATTCGGAGCAGTGTTTGGATATGTTAAATTGTAATAAAGTCGAATTTTTGCATCGATGTGTGACAATGGATGAAACATGGCTTCAACATTTTACTCCGAAGTCCAATCGATAGCCGTCCGAGTGAACTGCACACGATGAGCCCGCTCCAAAGCGTGGAAAAACGCAACAGTCGGCTGCGAAGGAGATGGCGTCTGTATTTTGGGATGCCCATAAGCTTTATTGACTACCTTAAAAAGGAAAGAACCATCAATAGCGGCTATTACATAGCGTTATTGGACCATTTCAAAGACGAAATCGCTGAAAACCCGCCGCATTTGAAAAAAAAAAGAAAGTGCAGTTTCACCAAAACAATGAACCGTGTCACAAGTCAGTGAAAACGATGGCAAAAATTCATAAATTTGGCTTCTAATTGTTTCCGTATCCTCCGTATTCTCCAGCGAGTATTTCCTGTCTCTGATCTCAAAAGAATGCTCGCTGGTAAGAAATCTTCGTCGAATGCAGAGATGATCGCCGAAACTGAGGATTATTTTGAACAAAAGACAAGTCCTACTGCAAAAATGGTATCGTAAAGTTGGGAGGGTCGCTTTAATCAGTGTATCATCCTTAAAGGGAACTATGAGGAATAAACATAAAACACGAATTTTGCAAAAAATGTGCTTTAGTACGGTAGGCCAGGGACTTTTAAACTAACCTGTTATATACATATGTATATATATTTTTCACATATATGTATGTACATATGTATATTATCATATTTTTCATGGTTATACATAGGTATCTCCAAAAGCTGCGTATAAACCTTTGTTTATACGTAAAACTCACGAGCTTCTCAATAAAAAAATTGTGAATTAGTCTTATCAAAATGATATAGCCGTCCAACAAATGTGCACATACATACATATGTATGTACATATGTATGTACTTATGTATGTTGGTATTTTCCCGCCACGCGTAAGCCAGTGGAAAGCACAAGCAAAACAAACAGCTTTTACAAGAGACTTTTGATGGACACACTTAAAGGCAAGCAAAAATAGTAGTGTTCTTTCATTACCAAGCAAAACTGATATTCCAATATACTCATAGTGTATGTATATGCATATCTATATGTACATATGTATGTTTATGCATGACTATTTGAGTTGTTATGAAATGTTAGCGGATCAGCAGTTTGTTAAGAGAGTTTCCATTTGTCTAAAGAGCTTTGTGCTTTTAATGAGAAATTTCACTTTGCCGGATTGCTGAAATCTCTCTCGTGTTAATGAAAATTGTTGGCTTTGCAAAAATTCGGCTATTTGACTGATGTGAGTAATCAAACAGTAAAGAAAAAAACCGGCATGCGTACTATATGCGCTCATACCTATTTATTAGACAAGCCAATACTCACAATATGAGTATACCCTATACTTATGTGTGTTTGTAAATGTGTTGTAGAGTGGAGATGATGCGTCTACGCTCTCCAATTGGCTGCAAAGAATGGGACGATGTTGATCGCGTGATTCGCATGGCGACACTACCGGCGGGTAATGTTTAATGTTGTGGCTCACGAAAGAATTACGTTTAGGTTAGGTGAAGTATCGGTATATGTGTTTAAATTGTTGATATTCTGAATTTCAAGAAATTTTCGAAGTGTCGTAGAAAAGGCAATTAATATTTCTAACTTCCATATGTTTATGTTATTTAAGAACATTACAAGTGTACAAAAAAAAAATCAAAAAAGAAGTAAGGAAGGGCTAAGTCCGGGTGCAACCGAACATTTTATACACTTGCAACTTGCAAGAATCAAAGCCAGGGAAATACTTTAAGGTGTAAAACCAACCGGAACTACGTTAAAGATGGAAAAAAAAATTTCACGTGTCATATATTTTGACTGTTTCGATTTGTTTTTAGATAGTAAAAATTAAGTTTTGGAAATATGGCTAGTTCCAGATATAGACAAGTCTATTAAGAAGATTATAAATTTGCAGGTAAATCAATTCAGCAAATCCTGAAAATTTTTGGGTACCGTTTTGAAAACTATTTTGTGAAAAAGCGTTTAAAGTTTCAGTTTCGGGCGAATGAGTATGGATGCCGGGTCCGGAATTCCTATATCACAGAAATAAAAAAATTTAAAAATCCTTTTGTAGGCATGTTCCCGAATAATTAAGCTTTGAAAAAGATTTTTTTTTTTTTTGGACTGGAATACCCCCCTTAAAACGAGAAAAACCGTTAACTTCGGCATATAGCATAAAAAGGATATACAAATATTTGAATCTTGATTTTGATCAATCAGTTTGTATGATAGCTATAGGATATACAAGTCCGATCTGAACAATATATTAAAAGAATGTAGCGCTGCCTTGGACAATAATCTATGCTGAATTTCGTGAAGATATCTTGTCAAATAAAAAAGTTTTCCATACTAGTAGTCCAATATCGCCGATTCGGTCCAATTCTTCAGTTTGACGAGAAGAATTGGACGTGACTAAGATTTCAGATCTATATCCCAAAAACCGAGAGTCGATATACATACATAGCTTATTACACTGATCATATACATATGTAAGTATATTCTGTATTTATAGGCTCTCTGACGAAACAAGAGTTCCTTGAATCGCCGTTATCAGTAAAGACCCTTTTAATAAAGATGTTTTCAAAGAATGGTAGAATACCCATAATTTTGTATACATTGTGTATGCACTCAAATATATGTATGTATATTGAATAATAACTCAGGGAGAGAAATTCAATTTATTTTAGTATACTCTCAGAATATATTGCCAAAGTTTATTTTACCGGCATTATTTCAGCGTTCGGTGATATTGTCTCCGACTTTTCCATATTTAGTACATATTAAAATCAATCAAAAGTGAACTCTTAAATATTTTTCAGGACTCACCAGCTTATTTATACATACACATATATTTTACCGGTATAAATAAAAAATCCTCACAAGAAAAAAGTGAAAAAATCTCTCATTTTCAACTGCAGCGATAGCCTTTGAACTATAATCGCTTTGCCTTTTGCCACAATCTTACATTTGCACACTCAAATACAATTTCACCAAAAGTCTAAATCATAAAATTGCATCTAATTAATTGAAACTTTGCACTTTTTAAAAAATACTTAGGCTGTTTATAAAGAAATATTGTCTGTAGGCAGGTGTCGTAAGTGCTAATAAAAAATCTCAAAAGTAAACAAACAAGTATTTGTAAAATCAACACTGAGACTCTCGGAGATTTGTTTTACCGATTGCCGAAGCACATTAATGTGGACGAGAACGCAGCACTTTAGACATATGAACATGTGAAACGTGTTAACAGTTGTATGTACATAGATTGTGTTTGCTGTCTGAGCTTTCAAGCACTTTGCGTGTTTTAGAAATTTTGTAGAGTAATGAAAGGTGGCCTGATGTGCAAATTTAATAACATAAATACAAATGTCCATACATATGTATATATAGTACATACATACATGCGTGCATGTTGGGAAGTATTAATGAATTAAAATGATTTTACAATTTTGAAAATTATTGAATTGCCACCGCTTGGCTAGCAAAACTATTAGACCTTTTGTTTACTTAAGGCATTCTCAGCCGATTAGTAATTGATTAGCTGAGATTTTAGTTTGTGTCTGTATGTCTATACTAGGCATTAGGCTGGTGGAAATATACTGTATAAGCAAATAGAAAGCTTTTAGCTATACATACATAGCTGTATTTAATTCACCAAACTTTGAAGACAGGTGAATCGAAAAAACAACTGGTATATGTAATATAGGCTGGTATAATTAAATGTCAGCTGTCTTCTATTCCCCAAGCGTTGTAGAGTAATGCATCGAACGAGCTATACTATGAATCGGCCAAACAACTGGTATAAATTATAAGAACTGGTATAATAAAATAAAAGCTTTCGTTAATTCGCCGAATGCTAGAGAATAATGAATCGAATGAGCTATATAATTAACAAACCAAAAAACTGGTATAAAGTTATAATAATTGTCTTCGATTCGCCCACTTTTGGAGAGATATGAATCGAAGGATATATACATACTATAAATAGGCCAAACAACTGGTATAAATTATAAGAACTGGTATAATAAAATATAAGCTCTCTTTGATTCGCCGAGTGTTGGAGAATAATGAACTGACCGAGCTATACAAAGAACAGTTCAAAAAACTGGTATAAAATTATAATATCTGGTATAATCAATTAGAATTCGCCGTCGATTCGACCCCCATTGGAGAGAAGCGTATGGAGCGAGCTATAATATGAATCAGCCAAACAACTAGCATAAATTATAAAGACTGGTATAATCAAATATAAACTCTCTTCGATTCGCCAAGTATTGCAAGCTAGAAGAGAAGTGAATCGAACAAACAACTGGTATAAATTACAAGAACTGTATAATCAAATAAAAGCCCTCTTCGATTCATGCAGTGTTGGAGAGTAGCGAACGAGCTATACCAGTTGTCCAAGCAATCAGGCAACTGTATTGAGATTATTTGTAGGTTAGGTTAAATTTTTTCTATAAACAATTGCAATTAATTTTTAGAGCACACCTAGTTTGATTTGTTTTCATATTTCTCTTAAAAATAACATACTAAAATTTTAAATAAATTTTCAAATATTTTTTTGAGTTACAGCCTTCTTAAGTAAAGCCGTTAGGTAGGCCAAAAACGACCAACATTTTAGGTAAAATTCACTTTTTTTTAATGATCCATTTTGCCAAATTTTGATTTTCTTCAAGTTATTGATAATATATTCTAGACAATTCTAGATTATATTCTAGAAATGACAAAGTTTACCAGCTATTATAACACTTTAGTGAGGTATTTTTATACTATATGGTAATGGATTATTTTGAAATACTTTTCTGTTACTCTTTCATGCAAATTTTTGACCAGTGAATAGGAAAAAGATTGTTCCTTGTATATTATGATATTCTGAATTTTCAATTTTTTTTATTATATATTTTTCAATAGTTCATAAGCCACAAAGTCAGATTAAATGTTTCTCGATTAAATGCACATTGTTTCTCGATTTATAATTAATATACAATGATAACGAGCAAGTCTAGCAGAAAAGTACTTAAAAAGTATTTATCAACGGCGAATAATAATTTAGTTTTCAAGTTGTCATAAATCTTCAAACCGCAACCAAGCAAAACCTCAAAATAAATCAGCTGATAATCGAATGCGAATGTAGGCGTGTTCGGGTGCTGACTTAGTATAACTGCGAATACCGTAACTCAGTGTCAAGGGTTTTACTTTTATTACACATATTAATGGATTTCGTAGGCGAAACTATTTTCCTAGTGTAAATATGGAAACATTAGCAAGAAAATTATTATATTGCTATTTTATTATATTACTAATTACTTAAACATTTAATAAAATAAGTTGTTAAAAGGTGCAAAGATTGCAATTTTAACACATTTTAATAACATATAATATAAAAACTGAAATTTAATTTATAACCTGACGTCAACGCCTGCTACTTATAAGCTAATTATTAGCTTAGCTGTTAGACACTCTAACGTTTCGAATCCGCTTAAGTAATCATTACCGTAATCTTAGATTAAAGAATTTTTACTTTTTTACCGGTGCAGTGTTTTGTCTATGTTTTATCACCTTAATTTATGCCGGCATTTGATTTGTATTCTATAAACATGCGGTGGAACGCAATGCACGAGGTTTGCTCAAAAGGTTAGGAGGCTTTGAAATTAAGCGGGTTATGGAAAATTAAACTTTTTATGTATTTTTTATTTGTGCTTGTCGATTTTCTATTGTAAATAAATGGTTCAAAGAATATCAATCCAATTTTTTGGAGACCCCAAAATGTCAAGAACTGGTGAAAACTTTGAAGAAGCGTGAAAATGTATGAATTACAGCTGAAGAAGTGACGTTTATGACTACTCAAATCTGCTCAGAATGATTATAACTGTTAACGAATTATGAATATATGGTTATAGGAAAACAATATTCCATATTCCTATTGGAAAATTCAAAAGATCCACGTCCAAAAAATACGTCAAACTCGAATGAATATCTAGGTTTTGCGCACTTTTCCGTTGAATACAGTGCTCTAGTATATAGAGAAACCTGTTCACAAGCACATATGACAAAAAAGAAAAATTAAAATAATAAAAATGGCTTCCGGTAGGTGGATTTCCATACGCCTGTCCACCATATTATTGCACCGTAGAGCAGAATTGGGCTTCCAATAGCTGTGTAGCACCTATGCATGAAAGAGAGAGAGTCTCCTCTGGTTGTGCCGAGCATCTGCGTACACACATTCAAAGCATTGCTCGTTTTTCTCACTCTTTCTTTCAAGTTGTGTTTCCACAACAGTTTGCTGTCCAAGCCTACCCCAAGGTAGGTCTTGAGAGAGAGTTGTGCCCCATTCACTGAAGGAAACCTCCATAAAGGAATTTTGTGCTTTCATTTAAACACAATCGGATCCGTTTACACCGGTTTCAAACCGTGACTCGCTTGCGATGCCCACATCTGGACTGTATTGAGAGTGGTGGACATAATACTGCTAATGGTCTGTAGACACCTAGCCAATATTAGCCACTATGCCACCATCTTAGGGGCTTTGCCGTCCAAGTTTCTTAGCAATTTATTCACCAATACTTTCCATAGAAGCTGAGATAGCATACCACCTTGCGGAGTAGCTCTTCAGACCTTCTTGGTCACTTTAGCGTGATTTGATTTTGCTCTTATCCGTCCAGAGTTCAAGAGGCTGCTGATCTAGCGCTGTATAGCAAGATCAACACCTGTTGTCTGAATACTATTTAAAAATTAAATATTTTTCGAGTTACATGCGATCTTCGACGGCGGCGAAAAAATGTCCTCCACTGCTGTAGTGATCCCGACCTTCCCTGTGACTGCAACTTAAATAAAAGTTCCTTCCCGAAATATAAATATGCCCGTCCAATGATCTATTTATTTGTTAGTAATCGGTTATTTGTCTCCCAGTAACCATTTCAGCAAATTCGACAAATGTTGTTTCGAAAAAAACGCTTTTAAAGATAAACTGATGAAGCTGATTGAACTGAACAGCCACACTTTAAAAGGCTGTAACTCAAGAACTATTTCAGTTATCGATTTAAAATTTTAATATGTTATTTCAAAAGGTATATGCTATCGAAATGTGAAAATAAGAATATTGTATCTCAGTGGATAGTTTGCTGGGGCCAACATTAGTATTAAAGAATTAAAAAAAAAAAATATAATAATAATTAACTTACTTTTCGTTCACACCTTTTATCACACACCTATTATTAATTATACATATTCACACCTATTTTTTCTATATTTCAATTTATGCATACTTCCAGTCTAATATGTACATATGTATGTATTGCATTTATAGTCACACCATTTATCCATGAGTGCGAGTATCCGGAGTGCATTTACGAGACATGCCTCCGACTAAATCAAATATAGAGATACATTTGAGCAACATTTTATACAACAATCACTTCGTATATATATGTAAGTACTATACATACATATTTGCATAATTAGATTGTGAAGAATTGTCGTCACACAAATACAAATATACAAGTATTTACATTTGTATTCACAAAGTCGCTGCAATATCAGCACTTATTAATGTTTGTAGAGTAATATACGAGGGTGACTTGAAAAGTGGTTAGTGTTTGTTTCGCAATTTCAACTAAACTGTATTATACATAACCGGTTATGGAATTAATTTAAAGAATATGGTTTTTAGTGAAGGTTTAGGCCAAATTTTGGCCTGCTGGCTAAGAGTGAGTGGCATATAAAGTACGATAGACTTACAACAGGGACTAAACAGCGTTCAAATTATAGAGATTAACGGTTAAATATACAGAAAATGGATCGAAGTTATTCAAGAAGATCATGAAAATAGTATTTGTGGTATTTTAAGCGTCTGAAAAGCTCTTTTCATTCGGAATTAAACTTAAACGCTTGCTTACTTCTTTTTTCCAATATTATTTAAGGGCTTCTTAGACAAATAAATGAACTTTATATAAACAAATATATAACTTTAGAAAAATACACATAAATAATTAAAAAAATTGCGCTAAGCGAGCAATCAATTGCACCCCCTGTGAATAATTCTCGCAAATATTTTATACGTTAACAAGTTCAAACATAATTATATACATACAAACAATATATACTACAGAAACACGCGTAAAAATAAAGTGTTTGAATATAGCGATATTTACTCGAATATAATTATCTGTTGAAAATATAGTATATACTCTTTCTCTTTCATTGTGAAGTAACAGAAAGTATCAATTTAAAGTGATAAGAGGAGAAAATTGCTTGCAAAAAACTCACTTCATTTGCAAAATAAAATTTATAATGTGTGAGAACTCACCCAGTGTCACATAAACAAATACATATGTATGTACATATGTATGCTTAGATGCATATACATATGTATATGAAAATATATGTTTGTAATTGTTATGTGAACGCATTATCATGTCGTTAATATTTGTGTAGACCAAGTCGCAGACATTATCTAATTAACACTCATTATAAAAGGGTCTTCGTACTTAAACTAAACTTAAATATTGTAAGTGCCTATCATTTGCTTAAACACACCACGAAAATTCAATATAGCACACTATTGAATGTTTTTTATACACTTGCAACATGTTGCTGCAGAGTATATTGGTTTTGTTCACCTAAGTGTTGTTCATATCAGCTAAAACTAAGGCAGTTAGATATAGCGTTACATATGTATATATATAAACTATTAGAATGATGAGACGAGTTGAGATCCGAGTGATCGTCTGTACAAACGATAACTTGAGTAAAAATTAAGATATCTTAATAAAACTTGATCCAAGTGTTACTTGGCAATAATATGAGAACGAGGGGATTTTGTAATAGCCGGGCTCAGAGATGGACAGTAGACGTGGCACCGCGAACATTTCGGTGAAAAGGCATGTCTCAGGACCGGGACGATATCGACCAAACGTCGTATATAATGTAATTTTGACATTCATCCAAGTATGTTCCAGTGCGAAAAGTAACAGAATCGAGCTACAACCACACCTGCTTCCCATATAACCCAATTTTAAATTTCACTCGATTCTTTCTTGACTCCTCTTCTAGAATGCGTATTAAGCACTAACGGTATAAAACTTTGCGCCAATAGTGCGCTTAAAGTAGACCACCTTATGTCACAAATTTGTCCAAATCGGATCAAAAGTATTCAAGCCTCCAGATACCGAATATGTGGTCCCCAGTGCCTAAGTTGAGTTTTTATGGAAAATATCGCTCCATATCTGGGGTATATTAAAGAAATTCGAAGAAATTATTTTCTAATAATAATATGTCCGTGCAGAAAAGATGGTTTCAATTGGATCAATAATTTCTTTATCCCCCCATAATATCTAATATAAGGATTTTCAAACTTCTGTTCGAATTTATGCCGCAAATATCGTTGAATATGTGAGTTTTCTTAATCTAGTTAAGAGAGCGTGTTTTCTAATAACGGTTCGTCTTTGTGCCTAAAAAGATTAAAATCGGTTGAAAACTTGCCCTTGACCCGATATAACTTACAAATATTATGCAACTGAAAGCATTTCCCTGACTTTGATCCTGTCAAGTTGCAAGAGTAGGAAATGTTCGGTTACACCCGTAGCTCTTCTCTCTTCTTCTTTACTGGCGTAGACACCGCTTACGGTTCTTCTTTTCGCTATTTATCGGCAATTCGAGACACCAAGGGCAGCCAGGTGCTTCTTCACCTGATCTCTCCAACTGAGTGAACGTCAGCTTTCACTGTTTCCACTGGTGGTTGCTGAATCAAAACCCTTCAAAGGTTTAACGGAGCCACTCCAACATATTCGGTTTAAGGGTTCGCTTAAGTCTAATTGCAGCATCTGTTCACCAGTGGTACGGTTGCGAGCGGGTGTCCATCTTGAAATGAGCAGCTCGCTATATACAAGTAAATGTGAATAAACCTTTATACTGCTTGCCTAGCAAGGTTGTGCGCTGGATTTGAGACCCGGATGAAAGCCCTTCCTTACTTATTTCATTTAAAATGTGAAACCGTCAAGTGTTTACTGATAGAGAGTGCCAGACTTAATATGATGGAATGTGCACTTAAGAGTAAATCTATACTCTTTATAGGAGTTATAACGTCTGATCGAATTTGATCCGGACAGAGAAAAATTTCATTCTCACTTATTTTAATAAAAAATTGTATGCAAGTATGTCAGTATATCAACGATTAATCCAATTTATACACTTATATACACTTGTTTCAAGATTCTGTTAGGATGGCCTTCAAGCCTTCAGCTAATTTTGGTTTTTTTCGGTTTCTGCTCATTTTTGAAGTGTCATTAACTCTATTGTTAGAAATTTGGACGACGTGGATTTACATCACAAGTAATGATGCATTTGATGAAGGTATTTTCCTACATTGCCAAGACTCTACGTTATATTAGCAACGGAACTTCCATTCCATGATTCTTTTGCAGACTGTTTTAGACTTTTTCCCATGCTAAAAATCGTCAGGCAAACTTTTCCCATTGTAAACAAGCAGTTGCCAAACACAAACTTATTGTAGAGATCAAACTTCAGTCGGTTTACGCGCGTCAAACGACCTAGTCCAGTTCAAATTTGATCAGATGATAGCCTTCAAGCTTCAACCGTTTTAGTCGGATTTCATTTCAGAAATTCATCATTCATTCATACAAGTTCTCTTTGCAAAAAGTGTGAATATATTTCTCTCACATTTAATTGTTGTTTAGCTATTTGTTGAATATAGTTTGTCGGCTGCATCATTATCACAATAACTGCAGACATTTAATTTGCATTTGTATTTTTTAATCCAAGGCAATTAGATATGTGCATAGATTTATAAATGTATTTATGAATTCACTGTGCATTACACCTATTCTATATTATACATATATTCAAATATTCTAATAACGAGCTTTTATAATTAATAACTTAATTACAATAACTGTAACTCACTTAGACAGCACAAAAATAGAATAAGGAAATGCACAAAAAGGGCATTCCCAATCGGTTTTCGTGTAACTGATACAAAATACAAATCGTCAGATTTCGTTGTTCGTTATTCGTGATCTCAAATTTCTGCCAAAGTTAGAGAAAATTGATGGGTAAAATGACAGTTGACTTCGTTGTGAAGCTCTTCTGCTCAGAGAAGGGTTGCTGCTGGAAAAATTACTGCCAGAAGAAGTTAGGGAGCACAAAACAGCTGTCTGCATGACACGTTGACATTTTAAATCTTATTATTCTTCAGAGCTATAAAATTCTAAAAATTTCGATAATTTTTTTTCTTTTCGAATAGTGAGAAATTGATATTTTTCTCTTTGAGAGTTAGTAGTTTTCGATTATCTAATAATTTCCTTATGGCTATTTATTACTGACATACATTCGTATGTTAGACATAAGAGAATAGGGCTAATAGGTTAAGCAGCAGCAAATTTCGCCGCCACTGTATATATTTTTCCGCATTGTTATGATGAAGCAAGAATTGAAAAGCTTTAAAATCCGTTCACCTCCAATACTTAAAACTCAATATTAGTAGTGTTTTCGTATTATTGCAATGCAAAACCAGTTTTCGAAAACAAAGTCAAGGGAAATTATTGACAATGGCGAATCGCACAAAGCATAGGAAATGAAAAAGAATTCAAATTTCCATAAAGTGAGCTTTTTCTTTTGAAAGCAAAAAATAAAAAATAAACAAAAATATATGCGACTTCGGGTCAATTATACATACTATATTTCAAATGTATTTATGCATACTAACAATAAGTAGAACACGGCGCAATACCTTATAGGAAAACTGGCACGAGCAATTTCGCCAAATTTATACCAACAAATGATTTTGAAAACTGGTTATGCATGACTTTATATAGTATTTCGAATATTAAAAATGTTAATGAAAAATATAAAAAATTTAAAATAAAATACTCGATCAATAAAATTCCATGATGATTTTCATATCAAATTGTCGACTGCTGAGTAGACGACGATTTCGTACTAGGTTAGCACGAAAGTGCGAAATAGTCCAAATTATGGAGAATGTAAATTGACAACATCGATTGCAGTATTCAACTCACAGATAACAAAGGGGATGGACACAAACTAATAATGTTGCTCGGTGCAGAAGTACCAAACCAGTTTAAAGCTTGGGAATTTTCCTGCAAGGGTTTTTGATTTTGAGTAAAATTTAAAGTAAAATTTCTGAAGTTCATAATAATTGCAACTTTGTAAAACAATCTTAACATTTGAAGCACATTTATCAACAGAAAACTTGAAATGGTCATTTTTTTAATTAATAAGTTAGTGGAATAAAACTAACTTGACGAACTGAGTCGATGTAGCTATGGCCGTCTATCTTTATATGCACTAACTAGTCCCTCGGTTTTTGGGAAATACGAACTGAAAATTTTTACACGTCCTTATCTCACCAAGAAGCTGCTCATTTGTTGAAATTGGATCAAAATAGCATATATAGTACATAGCTTTTATACAAACCACTGATCCAAATCAAGTTCTTGTACGAAAAACTTTTACATTTGACAAGATATCTTTACGAAATGTGACACAAATTATTGTCTAAGGCAACGGTATTATCTCCGAACAAATTGTTCAGATCGGACTACTGCAGCATATAGCAGTCATATAAACTGTTCTGTCACAATCAAGTCATTATATAGAAAACTTTTTTATTTGACAAGATATCGTCTCGAAATTTAGTATGGATTACTGTTCAACAAAACGTTACAATATTTGCAGAAATCTCCTATATTGGACCATTATAACGTGTAGCTGCCATACAAACTGTTCGATCAAAATCAAGTCCCTATATAAAAACTTTTTTATTCGACAAGATATCTTACCGAAATTTGACATGTATTGTTATACAGAGCAACGGTACAATATTTGAAGAAATCTTCTAGATCGGATCACTTTATCATATAACTGTCATACAAAATTATTGATCAAAATCAAATCCCTATATAAAATTTTTTTAATTTGGTAAAATATCTGCAGGAAATTTGTCATAAACTATTGTCTCGAACAACGTTACAATATCTGAAGAAATCTTCCAGATCGGACCACTTTATTATCTAATTGTCATACAAACAGCACGATCAAAATCAAGTTCTGTTGGGAAACGTCTTTGTTTGTGAAGATTAGTTTATAGTAATAACGTTTTCTCTTATTCTATTAACAGCTAAACACATTTACTTGAATTATTATTTGCAAAATGCATTCTGACGTAAGCACACAGAAGCACTCTCAAATTTTACGGTAAATTTTAATAGCCTGGCTATCTAAAACATATAAAAAAATCACTCCAAAATGGTTTATTCTACATTAAATTTTTTATATAGAGAATTAAAATTAATTAAGTTCAAAGCATACAAACTACGTTACATAACAATAACTTGTGATTAATTTCGAATAAAACGCATTACGGGTTAACTTTGTTGTGTCAAGTGCCCTTTTTAACTGTCAGATTCATAGCATGCATATTTATACGGTAGTAATATACAATATTAAAAAATGATTTACGATTTTCGAATTAGTTTCGGCAGTAATTATCGCTACTACTCAGTGGAAGACGCTTGACACTTATATAATTACCTATTAATATAATATGCTTTAATGACATAATACGCTTTCCTAATTCAGCCACGTGATTTGAAATACGCTTTGAAGCTGTCAGACACAAAATAACCTAACTGCACTTAGTAATTTTATCCAAATAACCTTTAAATGATAGACTACTAATGAAATTTTCAACCAATTCGCTTTGCTAATCTCTAATGTAAGGCGTCATCTGCCTGAAAATGGTTTTAGCATATTTATTTAGTCTATAATATGTATAATTAATAAAATCCATGGAAAGTTGTTTAAAAAAATTTAACTGGACTTAGTACTTTTATACAAGCAAGCTGTAATTGACATAATTCTTAAAAATTCTTTCAGCATATTACCTATAAAATGCTATCCTTTACGATACCAACTTCTTATGAATCGCTTGAAAATATTTTAGTTGCCTTGGAAAGCTTAAATACATTGCCAAAGCCAAATAACTTATTTTGTCAAAAGTTAGCAGAATTTTTTAGCAGTACCGTTAATGATACCCCTAGAGCGTTTCTTTTTAGAGAAAAATAGAATCGTATACAGTTTTATTTCGTAAAACACGGCGCTGATATAACCAAGCAGCATGTCTGAGGCACTTATCAATGCCTTTTGAACACTTCAAGTAATGCAAATTAAGCAATTAAAAATAAAAACCTTAAAAAAACCGCTTAAAATTCATTTGCTTGTAGAGTAAATGCAACTTTCTTAATTTTCTTGCATTACGCTCCTTAAATATTAATAAAAATCCTCAAATTTTTGTAAAAAGGCTAAAATGTCCATGCTTTCTTTAACGTAATCATCTTCTAAGAACCGTTATGTAATTGCATTTCAATACAAAAATATGTATTTTGTATGCCATTGTTAAGCGTAATTGTATATCCACTGCAAGGCCAACACTACACAGTGCTTACAAAACGATTTCTTCGTGACACTTAAGCTATACAACGGTACTACACTTTACCTACCCGCGCCGCAAAGGACATTGTGCGGACAATAATCCGCCTGACCCCGACAAACGTAACTTATATTGAGCAATATGCGATGGTGTGAAAGCGTACGCCAGCAGCCATACACTCTACACGCGCACAACTACTCATACACTTACACACACAGATATATCCTAACATAAACACACACATACATAACTTAACATATACACACATTTATATACCTTGACATGTAGACACACAGGTATATCCTAACATATACACACACACATACTCTTACACGTGTCGCAGGATACGACAAATTGCAACGAATATCCACTTTGTTTATATCGCCTGCGCTTTACCTTCACAACTTTCATATACTCGTGTAACAACAACGCGAAAAATCGATAATTACGAAATGTAAGCACAAAAGCGAATTCGTTTAAATAACTATAGTGTTGGTTGGCGCTCGTTATCCTTGCGCAAGCAGAATCAATGCTGCATTTGAAATGCGTCATCATCTGATTTCCTACATTTGCCTGCCATTACTTCTATATGCTGCTTTATCTATTGTTTACTTTTACATATAAATATTTACTTTCATTAATATTAATATGTTTTATATTTATTTTTTATTATTGTTACATTTTATTTTTATTATTATTGCATTTACATTTATATTCTTTATTATTATTACTTTTTTATTTTACTTTCTTTGCTTCTTATTTCTTTTATTATTTTCTTTCTTTCTTTATTTACTTATTTTTTTCTACTTGTCATTTGGCTTACCAGTAATAGGCTATAGTGTCGCCCAGCCCGTTGCGTACATTGCGATCTAAAAGATTATAGCAAATGTTTGTGGAAGCACCTTCCATCCATTTAATGGAAATTGGTCCTTTGCTTATATTAAAATTGTATTGCAGGAACTTTTTTGGATCGGCTGGTGTTTCCCAATGGAATTGTTTGGCTACGCGCATCCAGAACTCCTCTGGATTCTCCAATGATTCCTCATAGAATTTTCTATACTCAGCCATGCTGGATATGTAGGCATCACGGCTAATGGCCGGATTCGGATTGTAAATTGATTTTTCCGATGGCATTGTGATAACTTTGAGTTGCGCTGATTATATTTCTCAAAAAAAATTATTTATTTTTTAGCTTACACTTTTATATTTTTTGGTTATTTCAACTTTTGTTAGAAAATAAGGCGTTTTTAATTAAAACAATCAATTTTCCGCTTGTGCGGTCCTTATTAAAACAATAATTATTTAATTCCTTTATTTAAATTTGTATTTTTTTTAAATTATTATTTTTTTTTTTGCAATGTGATTCCTTTGTGTCAGCAATTAAATAATCGCGTTTGGGGTCGTTGTAACGTTTGTTATTATTATTATATTACAAATACTATGTATTATGTTTTGCCGTCTTCCGAGCTTATTACTCACTACCGTCCAAACGGATTGAGCGCTACGCGTGTACTGAACTTGAATTCCTCACAGCTATTCCCATTTCGATTTTTCACTATTCGCTATTCATTTCGCTTTTTTATTATACTTGTTGTTATTGTCATATTTTGCTAGCGGTTCTCTGCGCGCAAAGAGCAAGCACACATGGGAGCATGTGCTCCCCAGCGCCATATAGTATGCCTCAAATGCACCGCACTCACCCCAAAACAACCCTAAAGCCAGGTAGTAGTGGATATTTAGCAGCGTTTCAGCGAGCATTCTATATACGTATCTCTTCACTGCCAAATTTGCGCTCTACGCATTTCCTACTGGCGGTAGCTTTTCAAAAAAGCTCATTATTTACAAATTCCAAAATTCGCTACTCATTGAAATGGCATTTGATATTTAAGAGTAGGCTGTAAAATTGAGTTTGAAGAGTGTAAATATATTGAAATAGAAAGTTTGCCTAAAGAAATTAAAAAAATTTTTAATAATTTGTTTGTGGAATCTTAAAAGAAGCGCTTATTTACTATCTTAGTTTGCATTTTAGTCAGTAATGCTGTCATCTTCTTTTCAGTTTTTTATTTATTTATTGTTTTAACACTAAAAATCATTTCATCGTCAACATTAAATCTTTGTTCTGAGGTTAAGCGCGCCTGATAAGGAAAGTCTTAATGATTTGAATCAATATTCTCTGCCTTCACCAGCTTACGAATGACTGCTGATAGCTTTTTTCGTTTAAAATTTATATAGGAATATTACTAAATTTTACTGAATTGAAACCCTGCAAATGAATGGATGAAATGACCTTAAAACTACAATTTGAAAACAAATGCTATGGTAACTATTGTTTTAGCAATGTAAAACGAATGTCTAACTACGATGGTTTAGGGATTGGAAAATAATGTCTTCCATCAGATATTTGAGATCTCTATCGACGATATAGACCCGACTATCTAGGAACCTAAGCCTAAAACGATTATATCAGTTACAGGCTAGTAGAGTATTGCGTAAAAAGAGGTCTAAGCTTCGAAAACTAAGCAAATGTCACGACCTTAGTAACAAGTTTGGTATACCAGAGGTTCTACTGTAAATATTTTAAGATTCTTGAAACTACGATTCAACCCTAAGCTTTTAAAAACTCGAAAAAAACAATTTTTTGCATATGTCGCTAGTTTATATTTTTAAAAATAACACACTAAAATTAAAATAAATATATCATATGCATAGTTTTTGAATTACAGCCTTCTAAAGTGGAACCACTCAGTTCAGCCAGCTCAATCAGTTTATCTTTGAACACGTTTTTTATCAAAACTTTTTAACATTGGCTGCAGTTGTAACTTGAAAACAAATTATTCAAAACTGATCTGTCTCTGAACAATTATCTTCACATTTTTCGATTGTATTTTGTATTTGGCAAAAATAAGGGTGATATACTGACTATAAGGACCCTCCAACTCGATACCATTTTTATACTCTTACAACATGTTGCTACAGAGTATAATTGTTTTGTTCACCTAACGGTTGTACATATCACATCAAACTAAACATATAGATATAGGGTTGTATTTATTTTGAAAATTCTTTATTTATTCTTCCAAATCAATTTCATCCCCTTCAGAGTAATCCCCTCCCGATGCAATGCACTTATGCCAACGGATTTTCCAATCTTCGAAACACTGGTTGTAGTCACTTTCCGGGATGGCCTTCAGTTCCGTCTTCGCTGCGGCTTGAATCTCCTCTATCGTATAAAAACGGTGTCCCCGGAGCGGTCTTTTGAGCTTGGTGAACAGCCAGAAGTCGCACGGCACCAGATCAGGTGAATACGGTGGTTGCGGAACGATATGGGTGGAGTCTTTGGCGAAAGAATTGTCTTTCCACAATTCCGGCCTTTTTAGGCGGATAGCGTTACGCAAACGACGATAATGTTCAAATAATATTCCTTGTTGACTGTTTGACCGGTTGGAAGGAATTCATAATGCACAACACCACGATAATCGAAGAAAACAGTCAACATGACCTTAATTTTTGAGCGACTTTGGCACAATTTTTTTGGTCTCGGCTCCCTTTTGGCACGATATTCGCTCGATTGATCGGTTGTTTCGGGGTCGTAAGCAAAGATCCAAGTCTCTTCGCCAATTATAATGCGTTTCATGACACCCTGACACGCGACGCCTTTTTTCCAAAAAATTCAATGTTTTCGGTACCAGTCGAGATTTGACGCTTTTGAGGCCCAAAACAACCTTCAAAATTGTATTGGCTGAGCCTTTCGATATGCCAACTTCATCAGCAAGGTCTCTAATTGTTAATCGTCGGTTTTTCAACACCAAATCTTTGATTTGTAGAACGTGAGCTTCGTCGGTTGAGGTTGATGGTCGCCCTGGACGCTCTTCGTCTTCGACACGTTCACGACCGGCTTGGAGCTCACTATACCACTTGTAAACATTTTTTTTAGACATAGCCTCATCACCAAAGGCTTTCTGCACCATCCTCAACGTATCCGCAGCAGAAAATTGATTCCGTAAACAAAATTTAATGCAAATTCTTTGCTCAACAAATTTCGACATCGCAAAAAACGAGAAACTCACTTTTAGCAGCTCACAAAACGACACGTATATCAAACACTATTGAATATTTTGACATGAAATTTGACATAAATGTGACCGACAGTACTACCAACCTAAAAAAAAAATAATTCTCCAAATCCTTCGACGCGCGCAGTTTAAATTCAAATGTCTTATTTTTTGGGCACAGTAGTATATACTATATATACATATGTATATGATCAGGATGACGAGAAGAGTTGATAAAATGCCATTAACTAGGCACTAAATTAAGATATAAAACTCTAATTTAGCACAGGGGATCGCAGTAGCAAGGGACCTGTATGCAAAATTTTTTTTAAAAAGTGGGTGTAGCCCCATTCTCTAATAAGTTTAATGCACATATCTCCTAGACTACTAAAACGACAACAACGCAAATATTATAAGAATTCCTACCTATGTACAGTGGGAAAATGGCTGAAATCGGATGACCGGTCTACTAAAAGCGCAATAAATCAACAAATTTGTGCCTAAAATGGGTAAAATGGGGGGAAACTTGACTTAGCCCCCTTATAACTATTACCATGATTTTTGAACATCCGGATGAATTTATACCACACGGTTGGTAATTGTATGTGAGGTACTTTATGAAACCCAGGGGAACATTTTTTTAGTATGTGGCATGTTAATAGTATAAATAAAATAGATAACAGCGGGTTGATACTAAATATAAAGTTTTGCCAGCACCTGAAGGAATTTCCCGGTCTTTGATCTTTCGGTTACACCCGAACTTAGCCCATCCTTACTTGTTTTGATGCGATCTGTCATTTGATTCAAGATATGCCTCTCCTTTTCATTCGAGATTTTATACCCACCGAGCTTTCTTTTGAGAAATAGCAGAAAAATAGTCAGTGTGGTCTCGAGAATTAGGTAGGTGCGGAAGCAAATCATGGATTTTTACCATAATTTTCCCTGGCTTTTGAAACGGTACATTGGCTATGTAATAGTCGCTGTTGATGGTTCTTACTTTTTCACGGTAGTCGATAGAAATTGTTCCATGCGCATCTCAAAATACAGACGCTATTACCTTCCCAACCGACTGTTGCGTTTTTCCAATGCCTTGGAGCGGTTTCATCATGTGTATTCCACTCGGATGACTGTCGATTGGACTTCGGAGTGAAATAATGTAGCCATGTTTCATCCATTGTCGTAAATCGACGCTAAAACTCGGATTTAATATTTCGCTTGAACGTCTCCAAACACTGCTTCGAAACGTCTTGTATTAATTGTTGTCCTGGTACCATAAGAAGGTAAGTACTGCAGATGAACGGAATCGGGTCATTGCCAAGTTCACAAAATTACTTTAAACTTATGAATTGCTATAACTAAGCCAGCCACGAAATCAAATAGGTAAACGGGTATAAAAGTATGGATGGGAATTTCCTTAATAGGTTTAAAATATATATCTCATTATTAAAAGATATATCAAAAAAAATTGCTGAAGTCAAATGCTTTCGATACCTCTCAGACATTGTGAAAATGAGTGATATCGAATACTGACCACGCCCACTCCCCTAAAAATGTTGATAAACACTAAATGCATGATAATCCACTAAATTAATAAGTGGGTAGCATTAAATTTACGAACCAGGATGGTGTTTAAGTGTTTTAAAGGAGTAAGTGTAAAACTTGGAGAATGGGCGTGGCATCGCTCACCTTCATGTAGAATCCTATATTCAGGAACATACATATGTTCTAGTGTGGCGGATGAAGGTGAACTGATTATCGAGATTTAATAATGAAACATGTTTTCTGGTAATAATGTATTCTAGTGCCAAAAGAGAGAAAAAATGGGTCAATCCCGGGCAACCACATACCTATTATACGAATTGCAAACCTTCCAGTTGAGTTTATACAATATATTCATATATATGTACATATGTATATTAGGGTTTTTTTTTTGAACTATTACTTTTTTTCAGTCCCGTCACGAAATTTCCTTGGAAATACCCTAAAAAAATTCCCTAAAAATTTTAGCCCTTAATATAAACATTAAGAACTGGAACAAGGCCTGTAAAAATTTTCCATAGAAAATACACTACAATCGTGAGTTTTTATCTTTAAATTCCTACAGATCAGAGGTATTTTATGGCATCGCTTTGACCTTAGACGCATATTTCTCAGAGTTGTTCACTCTACAAAGAGCCCAGAGTCCTAACTCACACCAGCGAGGTAATACACTCTAAACCCGATTTTTCCAAGAATCTCGCATTTTTTTGTATATATCTCGTAAATGACAGGAGCCATAGAAAAAACGTACATGAGAAATTTGTAGGAAATTTTATTTTCTATAAAAAAGGTGCGAGGTCAAAATCGCTATCATTAATACTTCTCGAGATATTCAGCTTTTTAAGTAAATAAATTCCTACCTTTTGCTTCTCATTTGAGTTAATTAAGTTTTTTGTAATCCATTAAAAGCTACTTCGAAAAATGATTGTTGAATCTTTACGAAACTTTTAATATTTTAAAATATTGCCAAAACTTTAAAGTATTTCCTCGGCTTCGATCCTTGAAAATTGCCAGAGTATAAAAGGTTTGATTACACCCAAACTTAAACATTCCTTCTGTCTTCTGCCTATTTTCATTTTGATGGATCCAAGGTTGAACTTCATATAAACTTTGAAAGCTGTCTCCGATTGTTTATTACGGGAAGCTTTGCCGTTAACATATCTTTACGTTCATCATTCTAACACGCGCTAAATCCACGCACCTAGAAACCGTTAAATATCTCAATTTTCTTTCCACTATAATAAGGGGCGTTTCCAGACATTAAATTCACATCTATAAATATATATACATATATGTATTTCCTATATATGTATATGTATTTATGTATGTATATACATCTTTATAGATCGTTACGTAAGTACGAATTTTATGCGCCGGTTGCTTTGAAGCTGCTTAAACAATCTGATGTTCCAACGACTTGTACTTTGAACAGGCGCACGCGCTAAAATATAAGCAAATGCTTTTGCTTTCTTAATACATACATAGACACTTGACCCGCAACTGACTTGCTAATTATTTTGAACATTTCAACGGACATACGAACAATTTCTGAACATATTTTTTACATTTCTTCTGATAAGAAGAGCATCTCATTGTCTATCATGCTCCGCGCTGAGCTACAATCATCACCTGATTCTTAGAATATTCACTCCTAGACATGCTAAATCATCCGGCTTATCGATGCCGCACACGCGACTCTCCAATGCTCAGCGCTAATATTTCGATTGATCATCGCATATTGAATTTAAATGAGCAAAGATGCCTGAGACGAATATATATTTTTGTATACATACGGTACATACTATGTACATGTTGCTGTTATGTATAAATTTGTATATGTATGTATTTATTTATTGAAATTGTATTTAAAAGCGAGCCTATAGTTATGCTAAGTATGAAGTTATTTCATCCAAATATGACTTACAGAGTCAAAATTTAATTTTCATATTAGTAAATGTACCGTTAAATGGTAAGGTATTTTCTGTAACTTCAGCTGTTATTGCAAAGCGAATCAAACTGGTCTATGCGTGTCTTATTGGCCTATTAGTTTAACCTAACCTAAAGAATTCTAAGTTCAAAAAAACGTATGTATATTGTGTTTAAAGATATCGTCGGCTTTATATTTTCCTTAAAGATGCTTTAACAAGGTTGTGCAGATAAATATCGATTTATTATACCTTGAATAAAGCATAATAACTTTCCCACGAAGTTTTTTGACGAGCTGAGTTGATTTAGCCATGTCTCTTTCCGTACAATATATGTATATACGTGAACTAGTCTCTTATTTTTGAGTCCCCTTCAAGAAGCTGCTCATATGTCGGTACTATAACATATAGCTGTCCCACAAAATGGCCACACAAAATCAAGTTAAAAACCCTTTTTTACCCGCCTTCCGAAGTTTTTTTTTATATTTTGTTATAGAGGATTAAATTTTCTTCTTATTCATGAAATAATTAATTTCAAATATAATCACCTAGCCGTTTATCGTTTTCTAGCGTTAACTGAAATTTAAGAAAACGATATTTTAATCGATCTCTACTGTCGTTCATTGATATTTAAAAAATCTCTTGTAAAAGCATTGACTGTAAGTTTGATAACAGCCGCTGCTATGTTACTGTTAACAATCTGCAAAAATCTTAGTGGTCAGCATCAAGTATTTCGCTTTCATATTTTCTGTATACATTATATTATATATTATTATATATAATGTTGTATATAAATTATATTTATTTTTTTATTTATATAAAAAAAATCGACCAAAACAGATCATTTTCGAAAACATTTAAAAAAAAATTCTACAATGAAGTGTTTATAGTTTTAGATAACAATTATTTAAACAAAAATGGTTCCTCATGGCAATAAACATTACTTCTGCGCCATTACACAAGTTGAACAAATATTTGCTAATTTTATATTTATGTTTAATTATAAATATATCGGCATACATATGTACATACATATGTACAAAACATCAATGAAAGTAATGCCGCTCAAATGCACCTACGCAGTTCGAACAAATGTATATGCATATGTAAGCAATTGCATTACAAATATTGGTTTATAAAATTAGTGTGTTTTTAGCCAATTAATAATTCTATATATTGGAATGTATATCTTCATCATCATACAAATATAATTGCCGCAAATAATTAACACCTTTTATTAGGCCATATTAATTTTTACATCCTATTATAATATCAATTAAATCTAAAATTTTAATAGTCGTTTCGAATTCCTATAAAATTGTATTCTATAACTTGATGGTGATTTAGTTCTGCGCCATTACACAAGCAAAATATTTGCTAATTTTATATTTATGTTTAATCATAAATATATCGGCATACATACATACATATGTACAAAACATCAATGAAAGTAATGCCGCTCAAATGCACCTACGCAGTTCGAACAAATGTATATGCATATGTAAGCAATTGCATTACAAATATTAGTTTATAAAATTAGTTTTTAGCCAATTAGTAATTCTATATATAGGAAGGTACGTATGTCTTCATCATCATACAAATATAATTGCCGCAGAAAATTAACACCTTTTATTAGGCCATATTCATTTTTATATGCCTTTGAACAAGCTGTCGAATTTGATAATGTCTTTCAGGTGGAAAAGGAGTACTTTCAAACTGTTGACGAAATCTTAAATTAATTATTATATATTTTGCTAGTGCCTAATTTAACTTTGCCAATATTCCAAGCTGCAAAATTTTTCACACTAAATTATAACAAAACAAAACCACAAAAACGTTTCAAAGTTTATAAATAAACTATTGCGAACACTTTTCGGCGAAAAGCTAATCTTAATTACTTTGGCACATGTGTGTATGAGCAATCCCAAGGCTGCTAACCAATACATTAAAAATCAGTCTTATCAATTTTTTACTTAATTTTATTAAATTATGCCCGCCCAAAACGCATAAATGCTTACAATAAAATAAATGTGATTTTAAGCGTATAGCAACCAATACGCAAACTAAATCTAAAATTAAATATATTATAAGATGTATTAATATAAATTAGAGTCCAAGTTGATTAAAACCCCGTTTAACCGAGCAAAATTAAAAAATGTTTGTCGTTTCACTGAAGGCATTGTCTGGCTTGAAACACCACGTGGTTCATATAATGGTACCACTAATGTTCAGCAGCTTTAAGGAACTCTTTGTACTTTTCCTCACTCATCAACTTCTCAATTTCGGCAGGATTAGTCACAGTCAGCTTAAAGAGCCAGCCTATAAGTAAAAATGTATTTAGTTTCTTTATAAACAAATGACTACAATTATATTTACCTTTGTCGTAGCAGCTGCTGTTAATTAAACCGGGTGTCTCCTCAACTTCGTCATTCTTTTCAGTTACTTTGCCACTCACCGGGGAGTACAGCTCACTGGCTGCCTTCACACTCTCCAAAGCGCCACATTCATCGCTCTGCTGCAGAGCTGTGCCTGGTTCTGGCAATTGTGCAAAGACGACATCGCCAAGTGCGTCTTGTGCGTACTCAGAAATGCCCACAGTGGCTGTTGTGCCTTCCACAGAAACCCATTCGTGTTTTTCGGTGTAACGACGTTCTAAAAAATTAATTTTAAAAATTTTAGTGAAATGATTTGAAATTTTTAGTGGCAGCACCACAACCTTATCGTATCTAAACAAGAACAGTTTGCATTGCACTGTAATAACAGCTGTTTGCTCTATTATCATATTGATACTGTTGCATAAATTGCTTCTATAAAATAAATTTTATTACTTCTTACCTGCCAACAACAAACTGCTTACGTTAAATGCACGCCAATGCTGGCATTGTGGGCTGGGCACCACACGCAATGTCTTTGCAGCCACACTTGTGAGTTGTAATCCGAAACGTGCAAACCTTGTCATCGAAGCCATTCTCCTAGCGCTGTATTGGATGCTTGTTCACCAAGTTGAATAGCCGGTATTACCGTTCTTGTGCGTCCGGTACGCTTCACGTCCACTGTTAGAATGGTCGATTTTTGCCGATGACAACTGGGGTTATCACCAAATTATTGAATCAAATATTTTGCGGCAACCTCGTGAACGTCTCGCCGATGGCAAAGGTTATCAGCGTAGCTCTCAATATTACGATTATTGCCGCTAAAAACAAAATAAAATAGCTGGAACAATACCACTTGTACCACCAGTGAAGTAATTAGGTAGAGCCTACAATCAAGTGAGAAATGTCAGAAATCTTAAAATACACAAAGAGTTGCCAGTAGGTTAATATTTTTTTAATTAAAAAGTATTTTTTTTAATCCCAAAACTGTTTTCAAATTTAATGACAATTATTGTGGAGTACTGATTTAATATAAGGTCATTGAATTATGATTAAGTAAAGCAATATAACTTATTTAGTTATCATAAATACTGATAATTAGTTTCCTTAAGCAACTTCCGATATTTTGGAGAAGCAGGATCTTCCTTTCTTCAGTAGATAATTATTTTGTATTTTTGTTCTAGGTTAATATTACTTTGTATTTATTTAAATAAAGTTCTCAAGCTAGAATTCGAGCTCGTCTTGTGTGTTATTATGAAAACTATTGTTACTGTCGTTCATATTTCCATGGCCCAAGACTGTATATTTATAACGAAGTATGCATTTATATAAGTAAGTTCGAATTATTTACATTAGTATTTATAAACTAACTAACCTCTATGAGTATTTTTGCTAAATATGAGTATCAGTACAGATACTGACAATGTGTGTCAGCTCAGCAGGGGGCCCAGCCTCAGTAAGCATGTCCATCTTATCAGTTCGGCTATTTATTATTTACTACGAAATAAAGTCAGCAACAGTGGAAATTTATAATAGCACTTGTTTACTTATAAATAATGCATACATAATCAATTAACATGCAGATTCCTGAAAATTTGTTTAAAAATAATATTGGTAATCCAAGATAACATCAAATCTCTTTAACTCTGGACCATTTTATCACATTTTCAAAGTAATCTTGGTTCGTGATGTTCACCGCTGTGATGTCTTCATGCTGCTGCACTTTTCGACTGAAATTTGTTTAACCTTATATTGTTGAATTATTTTCGAATTATAGTTTGAAGTTTCTAAACAGTTTTCGGATAATAGTAAAGCTGCTTATAGGTGACCCAAAGACCCTCCCTATACTTTGCAATATTCTTTCATTTGAAATATTGAACTAATATAATGCAAGAGAAAACCTCTCAAGCAAAATGTTCTGTAAGGGTGACCAGGCGACATACTTTCGAGATGTATCTGTCAACTCCAGTTTCAGTGTATCAGGCCATTGCAGCGGTTTTCAAGACGAAGAAAGGAAGCAATAGGTTAACTTAATGATTAAACTGGTGTAGGTGCCTGGCCACAGTGGAATTGCAGGAAACTGCAAGGTTAATGATCATGCTAGGTCAGGTACTTAAGTCTCACCAGCTATAGAATGGGGTCGGGTAGGAGCTCCACTGGCTTTTTGTGGTTCACTACTGGAAAATTAGGCCTCAGTCTAGCTCGGCAAACTCTAATCAGCCACCAGTCGCAAGGTCCTTCAGGCCTAAGGTAAATCCTAAGAGATCTAGTGAGCTCTTCTACGGAGTTCTAACTGGACGCGGTCCAATCGCGACCCATGCGTTAAGATTGAAAATGAGATTGATGATGGAATAGATTTGCCAGTTTAAGGCTAAAGTAGCCGAGGTATTTCTGATACTTTTAGACATACAGGGGAAATATCAGAAAAGAAATTTGTCACAAATAGCTATCTTAAAGAGTATGCTGATTGAACATTTAAGGAATTGGTTCGATTTACTCAATGTCGAATTGAGAATTTTATTCAAATAAACTTCACTTTTCTCGATCTGAACTTAAAAGATCTGGAAAATTTTGCTTCTTAAAATATTTTATCGACTAGTATTACTTTCAACTGAGTAGGTAATTTAGAAGAAAGCACATCTTTTGACTAACAAAAACCACCTATAGGTACTTATCACTTAATGTTTCCGAGTTTCAAGGGGGCGAAGAGAAATACCGGTTTGAAGAGAAATGTATATTTTAAATCAGCTCTTCCCCTAGGTTAGTTAAGATTAGATTAATCTGGTAAGTCAATAAGCCACTCATAGTCCATTTGCCATACTCGCTGGAGTCAGTTGCTAGGTCCATGAGTAGTAGTCAACCTTTAGAATGCGTCTGCTTGATGCGAATTTTAACAGACTCTGCGGCCTCACTATTGACTCCACCCTAGAGACTTACAGCGTGGTCTTGCCAATGCGGGACAAGTGCACAAGAGATGCTCTATTGTTTTCCTGGTGTCTTGCTTGAAAATTTTCCTGCAGTCTTCTCGATCGTCAGCCCCATTCTGCGTGCCACCACCAAACAGTGACCACTTAGTATTCCGATTATGTTCCTAAAGTCTCTTCTATCGAACGCCAATAGGAATTTTTCGTACTTCCGATCTACCGTTTTGCAAATGACTTTTTTAGTTTTACTCCTAGGTAGCTCGTTTCATCGGGTTTTGATTTTCTTTACCATAGTTCTGTCCGGATCGTCGTATACACAATGCGTGGGTTTCCCAATGTTTTTCACGTTTTCTGGTGTTAGCCGTTCAGCATTATAGGCGATCTGCTCTACTATTGCATTGCCCTCGATGTCGACTGGCTCGGCACCCAGTAGAAATGAAGTTGTTGCTTCTGACAACACTTTCCACTGCGAGCCTGCTTCTCTGCTTCCCGATTCTGACTTCTGGTCGATATGCGATACAAGGTTACTGCCTTCATGGCTGCTTGGCTGTCTACGAGAGGACGTGCCTCTTCCCCTAGGTTTTGGTATAATTGGTTCGGTGCAGTACCATGCGCATATTAAAAAAGTATCTCCAAAGCACCCATACATCCATTATACCTATCTTGTGGCCGATTGTCGAAATAATTTTCTGTTTATAAAGTATTTACAATAGCGTATATTTATTATTTACAATTGAATAAATAAAAATATACAATTAAATACATTCTAAAAATAGGTTCATTGTTGCGTTTGTATGTATGTATGTATGCATCTGTATATGTTAAGCTATGATTTGCTGAGGAAAACAAGTGAATTTAGAACAGAAGTGTTGCAGGAGTTCTTGCCGGATTGATGATCTAGAGTTAAAAGCGGAGGCAGATTTAGAGAGCGAGATGCAATGGCGGCGTTCTACTATAATCGAACGCTGAGCAGCACTCACACTGCATAAAAATGTACATGTAGTTAAGGTAAATTATTATAACGGAATGAAGCTAATGGATGGCACTTAATTTAAGCTAATTTAATTGACGCAATGAAGTGATATGCAGTTTCTTCGAGCGAACTTCATTCGCACGCACTCATTCATTGGTAGCGCTGATTGTGTATTCCACCGTTAGCTGCGCGCGACATTGGCGGCGTATAATCCGGTACCGGATAGGGTGATATCACATCCGGTGAACTGGCTGTTCCTATGACAGTAACGTTGTCATTTATTGACGCCTGTTTGACGAAGTGATTGTTGTTATTAGCAGCAATGTTATTGTTGTTGTTTAACCGTAGTGGCGGATACTGTTGGTAAGCTTCCACATTGCGGAAGCGTGCTCCCTGCGTTAAGATATCGGAGGACATGCGTGCAGCTCGCGCAAGAGCATCTTGATTCAATTCGACGGTGACCACAGAACGATTGTCCGGCACAAAGGCGTCATTAGTGTAGACTTTGGTTGTGCTGTTTATATAAAGAAATAATTGAAGAAATTAGAGTATTATTAAGAAAGATATCGGATATTACTAAGTGTTTGAGATTCTTTTGATAAAATAGGTAATTGCATATCCTACTACCGAGAGATAAATTACGAATATTAAGCAGATTACTTAAGAGAAATTACAGGGTGTTATAGGTTGCCTCCGAAGTCTATCAAACCTTCCACATCCGATCAGTAAATAATCGCTGGGGGTCAAATCTGGAGAATACAGTGGATGCGGAAGCAATTCAAAGCCCAATTTGTGGATTTTTGCCAACATTTTCACTGACTTGTGACACGGTGCATTGCCTTGGTGAAACAGAACTTCTTTTTTTCATCAAATGCGACCGTTTTATGGCGATTTCGGCGACGGAAACGATACCGTTGTCACTTATCGATGCAATAACTCGGTCTTATTACACTTGAACATTTCTAAACACTGCTCGCAGTCGTTATTTTTGGTCAAAAGTCAGCTCGCGCGGCACTCACTTTACACAGAGCTTTCTAATACACAACTAATCATGAGTGTAATGATGTTATTTTTAGAGATAGCAGGCAAATCTCGAACAACTTCACTCTACGGTTATCCAGACTTATTTTTTGGATTTTTTTGATGTTTTCGTCAAAACCTCGTTAGGGCGTCCACTACTTTCATTGTCTTCGGTGCTAATTTCATCACGTCCAGACTTAACAATTCTTGACAGTTGAACTGACGGAAATCCGTCATCAAGCCAAGTTTTGGCTTCAACTGTATTCCATTTTTCTTTTCTAATTTAGAGGACAGATTTATGTATCTAAGCCAGGTGCTAGCTCATGCAATCGACAAGTAGATGCATATATCTTATGTAGTTTTGCCTTAAAAAGTCCTCATATCTTTGGTGGACCATAATACAGTCTCAATAAGAACTTCAACGACTACGGAAAGATGAGCCTTACTACGAGCAAGTAGGTTGTAGATCTCCTGCGTTTTATCCAAGACGAGAAGGATCTCGCAGTAACATATGAGGTGGATCGACCGAATGGAATGCGCACCTCCCTGAAAGAGGCTGTTTTGTCGGAGCAATACGTCTACAGTTACCTTAATGACAGCCAGTCAGAAAAACACTCCAGTGGTACAGCAGCCTACAACAAAGCTTAACAGAGATCTCCGTATGGGAAAAATCCCCATTCAACCTTGCTTGGGAACTTCGATCCGTGCGTGATGCAAATTTTAAGTGTTGCAGCACGAGACTTTTTTTCTGATTTTACATTATTCTTCCCGTTTCCAGTCGCTCCACAACTTTAAACTGTAGCTGTGACCTGAACTGGTCTTACTTCTCTTTAAATATTCGTCTTTGATTAAATACTCGTAATACAAGGCCTTCCAAAGTAAACAGGACTTTAAAAAAACAGAACAAATGGTTTTTTCGGCAAAATCAATTTATTTTATTCAAAATAGTCTCCTTCTGCTTCAATACAGTCTTTGCACGGTCCAAAAGCATGTCGAACGAGTGTTTTAGCTCGTTGGCCGGTATGGCCGCCAGTATGCCGGTGCAAGCCTTTTGAATGGCCTCCACGTCTGCATAACGCTTTCCTCTTATGAGCAAATGCATTTTTCCGAAAAGGAAGAAGTCGCACGGTGCCATATCAGGTGAATACGGGGGATGGTTAATGGTGAAAATGTAATTTTTGGTCAAATAATCGCCCTTCGAATGTTGGATTCTGAGCAATTTTTGGTCGCCAGTCAATTTGTGCGGAACAAACCGTGCACACACCTTTCGTAAACCCAAATGTTCTGTCAAATTGCGATATATCGATGTTTTGGAGATGTTTAATTCCATTTCCACGAATTTCAATGATGATTTCTGTTGATTTTTGATGAATTCACGCAAAGTTTCGATGGAATTTCGGATGATCACGGATTTTGATTGGCCTGTTGATCGCCATTTATGTTCTCACTACCACTTTAAAAACGTTAAAACCACTCGTGCACTCTGCTACGGGATAGGCAATCATCGCCATAAACTTCTTTCATCAATTGAAACGTTTCGGTAAAAGTTTTACCAATTCGCCAATAAACTCTAATATACTCGTACTTGTATAGGATTTGAGAATGTGTAATTCTCCATAGAGTTAAGAAAGTCTCTAATTTTTTTGCATTAATATTCACTCATACAAACTTGGGAATGAATCATGAAGAATTTCCATTTCTTGCCAGTGCTCAATAGCAGACACATACATACATATATTGCCAAAGTAATCGCTCAATACTGCCATTTTTTTCATGAGTAAAAACTTTGAGAGGATTTTATTAAAAGATGTACACACTCGTATTCCTTTACTCGTCGACTATGGCTTGTTGTGCCTAGATAAAACTGGTATCTGAACTTATACTTGCCTTGCTCTTATAAATTACTCTAAATTACTTCATTATAAATTATGTAATTATTTTACAATATAATGCAATAAACTATACTTACATGTCTTCCTCATAAGCTTTAATCGGCGGACGGTTAGATATGATGTCATCGGAATCCCTATCTGTCATCGGGGGCATGAATAAGGTATCCTGTGTATTTAAAGATAGAAAAAGGTCTCATTTTAGTTCAAGAATAAACTTATGCTTTTATTAGGGTAAGCCAAAAACTTGCACATCGAATTCTTGGGGTTAAAAAGAACTTATATACATTGTAACAAAAAAGCAACCGAAAATTGGAATTAAATTCCCCGTTTAAGTGATATTCAGAAAAAAAAATAATTCCTAAGTTGGTAGGACTGTCCTTAATTACTATGCCAAATATGAGCGCGATCTGTCAACCAGTTTGCTTACAGCTGCTGCTTAAGTCGGTACACCTCAGTAGCGCATTGCGATTTTTGCAATGGATAAAAATATCGAACAAAGAATTTGACTCAAATTTTGTATTTCTCACCAAATTTCGCATGCGGAATCATTGTGAATGTCGAAAAAGGCTTGCGGTGGTACAAACCCCTCAAACACGTTTGGGAGCTCGTTGAAGACATGCCACGTTCTGGACGACCTTCGACCTCTTCAACTGATGAAAATATTGAAAAGTGAAGGATATGGTGCTTGAATGTCGTCAGGCAAGTGTTAAAGAGATGGCAAGAGAGCTTGGCATCTCTCGCAAGTCCGTACGAATGATTTTGGTGGATATTTTGGGAATGAAACGCGTTTTTGCTTGACTCGTAGTGACAAAGATGAGTTTTCTTCAAAATGAGTACCGTAAACAGGTCTCTGGACATGCCTGATCCCATATTCATGAATAGCATTATTACTATCGATGAGATATGGGTTTGACATGCAAACAAGTCAACATTCATCGGAATGGAGGGGAAAAAGAGTCGAAACCAAAGAAAACACGCCAAAGTCGCTCAAAAATCAAGGTGGATGCTCATTGTTTTTTTCAATATTCGTGATTTGATGCATCATTCCGGAGCGACAAACGGTCAATTAGGAGTTCTATTTGGCCGTTTTGAGGCGTTTCCATGAGAACATCTGTCAAAAACGGCTAGAATTGTGGAAGAACAATTCATGGATTTTACACGATGATAATGCACCATCGCATTGAGCCACGATTGTAATCGAATTTAAAGCCACAAACGCAATGAATACCATCAATCAACCAGCGTATTTACCAGATTTGGCTCCGTGTGATTTTTTTCTTGTTCTCCAAACTGAAATTGCCGCTCTGTGGAGCCCGTTTGAAGTTGATCGAAGAGATAAAGCAAAATTCACTGTAGGAATTAGATTCCATCCCAAAAATATTTTTGAAAGGTATTTAAAGGACTGGAAACATCGTTGGCATTATGTATTACATCTGGTGTGAATTACTTTGAAGACGACGAAATAAATGATGAATGATAAATTGATGAATAATTAAATATCTTTAATTTTATTTACAATTTCCGGGACCTTTTTTGTCACAATGTATAAAGGATAACTTACCTTAATATTTATTTGTATTTGTTAACATATTTCAATACTTTTATATAAGGGTTCATATAAAATCTCATAGAATATACTCGTATATGCATATTGACAGATAAAAATATCGACGTATCGTAAAATTTGGTAATGGTAATTTTCTTGAACAATATTGAATATTGGTAAAGAAAAAATAAATAAAGGCGAAGCTCGAGATAATTATTAAGGATTTATCACCAAATTATTTTGATTAGCAGCTTTCAAAAAAGATCATAATAAAATGATAAATTTTGGGCGGATATTGAACTCCTTTATATATGTATGTATATAATTATCCAAAAATGTGTGAATGTGTGTATATATGTAGGTATATTTAAACGTACAATAATACAATATATTATACATATACATGTACATATTCTATATATGTATGTATATATACATATGTACATATGCTTATGTGATCATGTTTCTATGAATAATGCAAATATTTATTGTCGAGCAATTTTTGTTATCGGCATATTGTTGTATTATACTCCTATAAGAACCATAGTATTTTTATTATTAATTACCAAAACACATATTTACATTTCTAAATACCTAAATACTTACAGACAAGCAATATTTTTTGGCATACAGGCCTTAAAGCAAACGTAATTTCCTTACGAAATAAACTTTTGATGCGTAATAAGCTGATATTGGGGTTTTTGTTACTTAAAGTACATATGTAAAACATACTACATACATATGTTTGTATATGGACGTTGTAGTAGATGTTGGTAATAAGATTAAGTAAATAAAAGTTGCACTTGAATTTATTTTTCTAATAAGTAATACCAATGGATTAGCACTATTCCCCAACTAATCACGCATTCCTTCCGGTATTTAAATTAATAACTTAAGAATAGCTTAAAGGCTCAATTTATCGCCGAACACTTTTGTATCGAAAAAAGTGACCTTGGCATATAAATCTTATTTTCGAACAATTAGTCTCCAAAGTAGTTCTATATATCGTATTTTTGGACTTACAGTTTTCTGGATTTAGAGTGATGTGTGTCATATCTTGACATTAGATCACCATAATTACCTATAATATATTATCCTTCAGATATAAAATTGAATATGCCAGAATCGGCAAATATTTTTCCCTCTGTGAAACTTTACTCCCAAAAAAAAGAAAGCAAAGGTGTTTAGCAAATCTATTTTCAATTTTATCTATTTTTTCCAAAGCCTGCTAGATAAAAAATTAACTATTGGGGGTACAGAATTGTATGAGGTACTTTTGATATCTCGAAAAAAAGTTATGTATGTTACAAATCAATTCATGGATATTATTCCAAATTTGCAAACCTAAGACTTTATGATAACCTTAGAGAGTGGTGAAACGAACAAGTAACTGGTATAAATCAAAAAATAACAAGTAGTTATGCCAGTTTAATGAAGTAATTCGCAAAATTTGCTGTGACTCTGAATGCCCCGCCCCACCTCACATGTAAACTTTTGATAAAATGGCAGAGTTTAAATAACGAGTTGAGAAGTGCGAATCGAGGACTACTTCAGACAGAAAAAAACAGATAAGCAAACTTAAAAAATGCTTGCTACTGTGAGCAAAAAATAGTAAGACTTTTTAATATAAACTTCGCGCGAAAACTCATTCGTCGCAATATTTTTTTCTAGGTTGGGATGACTGTCAGTGACATCTGTGCCAAATGTCACATTCAAATAATCATTAGTATCTAGTATACGTTTGTCTTTCTGAAATACATAAAGTGTATTCGGCGATTTTTATGATGAGCGAAATTATTGAACAAATAAGTTCCATTAAATATTGTGTGCGGAATAAAATTTCTGACGACGAAACGTTCAGTATGTTGGAAAAGAGTTTTTGATTAATACAAGTTATTCAAGGAGGGTCGAGAGCGCGTTGACGACGAAATACGTCTAGGACGGCCATCAACATCAACTGACGATCAACACGCTAATAAAACAAAGGAATTGGTGATTGGAGGATTAACAGTCAGAGATCTGGCATCGTTGGAATATCGGAAGGATCAGATAAAACAATTTTAAAAGAACATTTGGCTCTAAGAAAAGTGAAACCACGATTGGTTCCAACATCACTAAATTTTTTCGAAAAAGAGCGTCGCATTAACGGCTGTGCAATAATGGTTTCTGATTACCAGGATGTCATGAAAAGTATTATTACTGGCGATGAGTCTTGGATCTATGCTTACGACGCGGAAACAGACGATCAAGCGGCCGAATATCGTGGCAAATTTGAGCAGTAGCCGAAAAAACCACGTCAAAGCAGGGCAAACACCAAGGTTATGTTGACTGTTTTCTTAGATTATTGAGGTACAGTGCACTCCAAATTCCTTCCGACCGGCCAAACTTTTAACAAGGTAGAGGTGAGCGCTTCGTTTGCGCGAAGCTACTCATAAAAAGAGGCCGGAATTATGGACCGACAACTCTTGGTTTGTGCAATACGATAATGCATCGTCGCATACTGCATTGATTCTTCGTGAGTTTTTCGTCAAATTTCTAATCGATGTCGTGCCGCAACCGCCGGATTCGCCTAATTTAGCTCAGTGTGACTTCTGGCTATTAAGCAAACTCAAACGTAATCTGCGGGAAAACCGTTTGGAGTCAATTTAAGACATTAAACGCGAATCGCTACGCGCATTGAAGGCTATTCCGGAAATTGACTTAAATAACTGTTTCGAGGATTTAAAAAAAGTTGCCACAAGGGAGGGGAACGACAAAGATTTTGATAATAAATTAAGAATTTTAAAATTATGAACAAAGTCTTACTATTTTTTGCTCATAGTTAAAACGATATAAAGAATCGAAATTTTTTGGTGACAATTCCAAATAAAAACATTTGTTCCGTTCAGATGTAGCGAATATTCACCATAGTCAAATAATAGATTTCTAACAATTTCATACTCACATTGTGGTCCTTATCCTTGGCGATTACGACAACAAGTTTTAGCAGATAACACATTAAACCGACATTGATCAGCCACAAAATGAAGCCTTTGAATGAGATGAGCATCAAGGATATAGCTGCCACGCCTCCAGCCACCAATTGAGCCGCCTGTGGATCGATCGCGCCCGCATTTATGCTGGACAAATTATAATTGTAAGCGGCCCTATTGAATTTACCATAATCAATGCCGAAGATAATGCCCAACGCCAAGTCCATTAGACTTATGCAGGCTATCGCCACGATCCAACTATAAATGGCGACGCTCGTGTGCGTGATGTTGTCCTTTCTCACCACTAAATTTAAAATACTTTATTATTATCGAAATGCTGTTGAAAGTTGTGCTACTCACTTGTCAACAACAACAACGCTGTAATACACCAGCAGAACGCCACCGCCAGGTACACGCAATTCCAAATCAGGATGTCCTCTGGTGAGAGCACTGTTGACACCGAATCCAGCATTGTGCGATCGAACTGCTGATAGTCGGAGGGTATGCAGTTGCCTTTAAAGTAAAGTGTGTAGAAGGCATATTCCATCAGTGAACCATAGGTAAATAAGGTATTAATGGGCATATTGCAGGTGTACGCGATTATTCCAACTATGTTGAGACCCATCCATATCAGGGACTGAATCTGTCAAAATCGAAAAACAAGGATAAGGAAAAAGTTTGAATTAGATAAAATATAATTTTGTGTGAATACATAAATTGACGAGATTGACCTTTATTATTATTCTTCCAATTAATCGATTTAAAAAAATATATTGAACGTTACAATTTCTTAAAAACTTTCAAAATAGGCTCCTTCCGCGTCGAAGCGCGATTTCCAAGCATTCAAGGCGTCACGGCATTCACCGGAATAGCCTTGAGAGCCGAGGTGCATGCTGCTTGGATCCCCTCTGTCGTCTCAAAATGCTTGCCTTTCATCGACCTTTTCAGGCAAGGAAACAAAAAAAGTCCCACATCTGGGTTGCAGGGCGGCTGCGGAAGCGTTGGGATGCCGGCCTGGGTTAGGTAGCTATTCACAAGAAAGCCGGTGTGAGCCGGGGCTTTGTCGTGATGCAACTTCCAATCGGCTGCGATGTTTTGTCGGACCTGATTGACCCTTGGTTTGAGCCTCTTGAACAAATTCATGGTGAACGATGCCTTTAATGTCCGAAAAGTCAACGAGCATCGTTTTCATTTTGGACTTGCTCATTCTTCACTTTTTTGGGCAATCATTAGTAGCGACATCTTTCCGCCCTTCCAAAAAGGCTTGGTGCCACCGAAACACACTACTTCATGCTAAAGCAACATTTAGGTAAGCCATATCAAACATCTCTGTCGCAGATTTACCGAGTTTCACACAGACTTTAATCGCGTACCTCTGCTCTAACGAACGCTGCATTTTCGGCTTGCATCACTCACAGAAACACGTCGCGCAAAAATGTTTGTCCTGACACTTCAGGTGCCCGTAGACAACTGACCAGCCGCGGTTGTCCGCTGGGTTTGGGACCCTCCACGTAGAAACTGCTAGCTCTAGACCTGGAAAATATACTATCGACCAGATTTGGAGATAACCAATGAAAGGAAAATCTCCTCTTCGTCGTTGACCGCGCGCTTAGTTCTGCTTTCTCCAAATTGGACATGGAAGCGAAGCGTATGGATCTGGTTGTGAACGAAGACAAGATGAAATATCTCCTGTCATCAAACAAACCGTCATCGCATTCGCGACTTGGCCAACACGTCACTGTTGACTATCATAATTCTCGTCCTGCTATATGGTGCGCAGGCATGGACAATGACATGTTTCGTTGAGTCGAACTTAGGAGTGTTTGAGAGAAAGATTTTGCGGAAGCAAAATATCTTTGAGAATTAGCAACAGCGTATACCGCAGTCAATAGAACGAAGAGCTGTACGAAATATACAACGACATTGACATAGTTCAGCGAATTAAGAAACATCGGCTGCGCTGGCTATGTCCTTTTGTTCGGATGGAAGATACCACTTCAGCTTTGAAGGTTTTCGATGTTTTTAACTCGGCTATTACCGTGGAAGAGGTGTCTACACCAGTAAAGAAGAAGAAGGCTGGCTTCACTCCATATACCCTTATATTGGTGATGTTATGTGAGATACCTTAATAAAAACCAGAAATCATCTTCTATTCCCCGGCTTTGAACCTTGCAAGCTGCAAAGGTATGAAAAAAACAAGTGAATTCAAAAGTTTAATATTTCTTGGCAAATTCCTAAGGGAACCCTATAAACTGTACTTTGACTTAACTATTAGATGTTTAGCACTACCTAATTCTCAAAAGGTTGTTGACTCTGTTAAAACATGTTTATATGAAGTCATTTGGGTCTTACAATTCTGATTATCATCCCTAGATCAGCTCAAGTATCCAGATTATCTGAGAAAGCAATCAGCGAGAAAGCATTTCATTAGTTTGTTGCTAAAACAAAACATTATTTTTAATCATGAGCTAATACCATGACCTGACATTTTTTTATTTTAGCGCACTCATTGTTCTATAAACGCAAATAATCACCACTACAGATTTTAATCGACAGATTACGTCAAATTCGACAGGTGTATAGTTGTTAAAGATTTAAGCGCCAGTTAATTTTTTCTAGTAGATAATAGATACTCGTGTGTTCGGCAAGTGCCTTTTGTAGTTACCCAAAAATATTGGCGCGACCACAAGATAAAACGAATAGGTGGTAGCCCTACAATAGGCACATGAACATACGAATCAATTTAGGTGTCGCTGCCCGAGGCACTGCGTTGATCTAAGACTAAGGAATCTCGTTTTTATATATTATCGAAACGCTTTGCTTGAAGCTTAAATGGGCCAAATTTTGATCTTAAGTGTATGTACACACATATGTATTTGTGTAATTCGCCTATTAATAGAAATGTACCTACGCTAAGCATACGTATGCCATCTACGCCTATTAATTTATTATGAATCATCTGCTCTTTGTCATTTTGGGCTTATAATTTGTTTATCTTGACTAATACCTTGTCACTTTTATAGAACTTATCGTAAAATAGAGCACACAAGTGTAGTAACCTATTATTTATTTACATTTAATTTACAAATTTAATATTTACTTTAGCAAATGACAAATAACGAGAGACTTTAACAAAATCTAGATGGATGAAATCAGACAAGTAAAACAGTCATACGAGTGTGAAATTAAGAGAAATTCGGAAATATCTACTCCCTCTTTTCATATACCGATTATAATTCGAAGAACTAAGACTGAAATATTTTTCCGAACCACCACGTTTACATTGCACGTATTTCTTTATTCCAAAAACAAATCTACATAAAGTGTGGTAAGTCTATTTTATACAATTTTAAAAAAAGTTTTTTTTTAGCGAGAGACTATATTTCTCGTGGCATTACCTAATTCGGTGCTATAAATAGATGATATGGGTTCATACCTTACCCAGCACTAATGTTTTTGCTCGTATCGGACCTCTAAAGCACTGACCGCTGCCTTACACACTGACCAATCAAAATCAAAATAAAGAAATTTTTGACCATGTTATGCTGTAAGAAATGCACTGTGCAGGGTTTTTTGATTCTGCTTTATACATGTAGTTCAAGTTCTCTATACAGAGTATAAGATTTTTATACTATTACAATATGTTGCTACAGAGTTTATACTCTGTTTTGTTCAACTAACGTTTGTTTGCATCACCTAAAACTAACCAAGATAGACATGCTGTAACTTGAGTAAAACTTGAGATATCGCAATGAAACTTGGTGTATGTGTTTCCTGGCAAAAAAGAAGGACCAGTTTGTAGATGATCGAAAATCTATAAAATACCATAGCTAAGCATAAAAGAAGTTGTAATTTTATGCACCTGAGGCTAAGAATTTTCATAGTAGAAAGATTTTAAAACTGATCCGAGTAATAGCTTTGGAGATGCAGCCTTAAGAGCTTGTGTGCTCGAGACTAGCTTGGCTAAGTGCACCGTCTTTAAACGCGTTTTTCTCGAAACTGTGTTTTTGAAGTTGGTTGGCAAGATTTCTCGAGCACGTCTGAAACGATCTTCATGACATTTTACACAGGCCTTTGAGATACAATTCTTAAAAACTTGGATAAAGGATTTTTCTCGATAACAACTAATAGAAAAAAATGTTGCCAAAATTTTCACTGAACTTTTAATTTTTTTGTAAAAAAAAAAGTCTGCCAGTCCAACAATCCAATTTTCATTTTTTCACATTAGATGATCCTGTAAGAAATCGGGAATTCCTCAACCGATCTTCATGAAATTTTACACAAACCTTTGAGATACCTTCGATAACAACTGTTTGAAAAAAATGTCGCCAAATTTTCACTGAAATTTTAATTATTTTTGTAAAAATGTCTGTCTGCAATTCGATTTTTTATTTTTGTTTTCCTTCGTGAAAGCTTTACGTTATTTTTTCACTTTAGATGATACGGAGTAAGGAGTTATACTGCCAACGCGGGCGCATCCTTTTTCCGAGGGGTCAGCGGAAATGGCATCGCAATGGCCGGGCTTAAAATATTTGTTTCCAAAAATGTTAGAATTTCTTTGTTAATAGTGTATGTTTGTAACAATAAAAAAAATCTAATTCAATATTTCATTTTTTATATGGAAAAAAATTGTTGAAATCGGGCCCGTGAAAACCCATGAAAACCCTTAATAAAACTCAGATTTCTGTTAGCGATATGTGGTATTGCCAAAAAATGTATAAAATCGAGTCAATATTACCCCTATCTCTCATATATGTATGTACATATGTGCCTAATATAGGAATTTCCAAAATGGATGTTGAATTCTTTCGCAACAGTTTTAAAATGAAGTTTTGCCCTCATCTAAGGATTTTCTCCGGCTTTTACCCTGACAAGAGCATGAAATAATCGGTGACAACCGAACTAAGCTCTTCTCTACTTGTTTACACTATCATTAAATGTTTCCATAAATGTATACCTCTTCCAGGCATTAAATGCTTTAAAAACTCACAAAAATGGAATTCCACATTTAAGACTCATTCTCATTTGTATTGGGTAATTGAATTCACATGCTCGTTCATTGGATTTACTGGCAATAAAAGTACTATGAATATTGTTTATTTAGTCGACAATTTTTCTTTTATTGTCTGTTGCAGCACTTGAAAATTATCTACCACCTTTACAAATGCATAACCCTCCTTTCGTTCATGAGTAAACACTGGTGAAGTGTCATTAATAACGCGAGCATTTTTATTAGCCAGCAAATTTATTTATATGATTCATTATATTTACGCATAATTTCATTCAGGTGACAAGTTTTGGGCAAAATTAAATATTAACAATAACGGTATGTACATATGTATGTATGTGGGTGGAATTAATTATATTTGTAGGAATGCCAGAGTACATTTTCAAGCGCTGCGATCATTTCCTTGATAAGTGGCAAGCTCTTCACTGTTGTTAGGAACTTGTTCCTGCTTCTAGTTATCTTAGTCACATTTTTTCATGATAAAGTATTCGGATATATTTTTGCAATTACATTTGTAGCGGGTGATCCAAGTAGAGGTACCTTTTTAAGTATACTTTTTTTCGACAGATCACGCGTCAGTCGTGTCAAGCTGGAATGTTATTTTTGCTCAGTATTGTTTGGCATTTCATCATGGAAAGTCCTGAACAATGTTTAAAAATCGCTCAATTTATGATCAACATAATCGGCCTTCTGAGCGTACTATTCGCAACACCATCACCCATCTTGTGACCCAGCATTCATTATTGGATAATATTCGACCGAATAGCCCACATCCAGCTAGTAGTCAACAAAATGTAGCAGCCATAGCTCAGAGTGTACACGAAGACTGTGGAGATTCGATTCGGCGCGGTTCGCAGCAACTCGAATTGACGTATGAAACGACTTGGCGCATTTAACTTCGAGATCTTAAATTGAAAGCGTACAAAATACAGCTTATGCAAGAGCTAAAACCACTCAACCTTCCCAAGCGACAGTACTTCGGTCTATGGGCTCTTGAAGTTCAAAGAAAGTTTTCGAAACAACTTTTGTTCAGCGATGAGGACATTTCTGGCACAATGGGTATGTAAACAAGCAAACTTGCCCAATCTGAGACGAAGAAAAACCTGAAGAGATTCAAGAGCTGCCATATCATCCAGAAAAATCAACGTTTTAGTGTGGTTTGTGGGCTGGTGGAAACATCGGTCCATATTTCTTCAAAAATTAGGCCGGTGAGAACGTAACCGTCAAAGGCGGCCGTTATCGCACTGTGATAACCGTACATTTAAGGCCTGAAATTGAAGCACGTGATCTCCTCGACATTTGGTTCCAACAATACGGCGCTCCATCCCACACATCGTATCAATCAATCGATTTATTGAGAGAACACTTCGGTGAGCAGATAACTTGGGCACCAAGAACGTGAGATATCACACCGTTGGACTTTTTCCTGTTGGGATATGTAAAGTTTAAAGCCTATGTGGACAATCCCGCTTCAATTTAGGCCTTGGACCAAAAAATTACGCTTGTCATTTTCCAATTACCAGTCGAAATGCTCGAATGAGTCGTCAAAAATTGGATGGACTATCTGAGACGTAGCCGCGTCCAAAATTTGAAAGAGATAATCTTCAAAAAATAAATGCTAAATAATGTTCTTTCGAATGATAATAAACAAACACCATTAAATTTGAAGTTTCAGTGTTTTTTCTTTAAAAATGTAGGGAAGCTCAAAATGGATCACCCTTTTGTTCTAGCTTCTAGTTTTCTTAGTCACATTTGGGCATGATAAAGTATTTGGAGATATTTTTGCAATTACATTTGTATTTGCAGTAATCACTGATTCATCGACTGTTGTTGTTTTAAAGAACTTCAATTAGACAAAAAATAAAATATCAAATTAGCAGAAGAGCAATTAATCACCAGTTAAACAAAAGTTCTCGTTCACTGATAAGTATTTCTGAAGGGAAAGTAATCAATATTTCGTCTACTTTTAATTTTGCTTTTAGATACATATTTATCTATAGTGTCTTCACTGAAGTAACTTCATAAGTGACGAGAGCAGTTAAATAAGTCAGTGTTTTTTAAATATAACTGTTCAATCTGTTTCAAAGCGTCTGAAAGGAAAAGGTATACAAGAAAGCACGGATAAGCATGACTATACAATTTAAATTTTGTTTGAGATTATTTCGTCAAAATTAAATTCTGCACAAATCAGAACGTTTTGTAAACACAATCTTATCTTGATAACTTTAGTAACGCCTGAGTAAATTAAAATTTCTTGTTTCACTAAAGTCAATTATTTACGAGTATAGATATGTTGTATTTTAACTCAGATAATGTTTCAACCTTTAAAACCTAGTGTATATCCCCTATGACGTCTAATTGGAAAAAACGAGCTTTAGTTGCGAAATTATACTAATACCCTTCACAAATAAAAAAGTTTTCATACAAGAACGAGATTTTGATCGATCAGTTTGTAAATCAGCTTTATGCCATAGTGAACCGAGTTGAAGTATTTCTTAAGAGATTATAACGTTGCCTCGGCCAATAATCTATGCAAAATTTCGCGAAGTTATCACGTCAAATAAAAGAATTTTCCGTACAAGATTATGATTCCGCTAGTGGTCCGTTGTCGGCGGTTTCGACAAATGAGCAGCTTCTTTGTTCTTAGTTCACTTATATACAGACAGACACTGACACAGACAGAAATCTTTAACTCTTCTGGAGCGTAATTAATTTTTGAGCCCAAGATCGATAAAAACGTTTTCAATTGTTTTTTTGGACACAACAAAAGTAGATTCTTAGATTATAATATAGGTTCGATATTGATCCGAAACGGCTTTTTATAATTTGACAGTCAAAACCTGGCAATCGGTATATTTTACTATAAAAATTCTTTTCGTACGAAAAAATCACGAAATTTCCTTGATAAAAAACAACGAAGAACAAGCGTACAAGAACACCTGAAGATCCCAGCTTCATTTGGTTGGTCTCTTCGTTTTAAGCGTAGTGCGGGTAGCGGCTGACCGCTGGTCACACTTCAATCATCTTTAGAACCATTCTGCCAAGAAGCAACCAATAAAGTCCTCTTCAGCAACTCTTAGGAATATGAGAGACTTGAATGGTATCTCAACCGATTGTAGACCAATTTTCTATAGCTGGGATCTTTGAGGTAGATACCCAGTGACGACCCCTAACATGTTGCCTCGTTCTCTCTTGCCTAAAAGTAAAGCTTCTTTGTTTCATCGTAATTAAAACTACCCCAAAGTACTTTTGTGATATGCCCCCTGCTGCTAGTTCCATAATTTGAGCTGTTCCTTTAGTGATATGCCGCTTGTGGCTAGTTCCATAATTTGAGTTCTTCTTTTAGGGTATATTACTTCAAACAACCTTTGCATGATCTCAATGTTTTAGTGCCTTATAAGGGAACTACATCCCTGTCTGCCCCCGAGCTTGCAAACTCGTCTGCCTTTTAACTTCCTCCTATTCCTATAGGACTGGGTATCCAGTCGTAGTTCCCAGAATTTTCCACTGACTCTGTAATTATTGCCTCCTTACACAATCTTACGCAGTGAAACTTCGTGTTAGTGGATAACATATATTGTCACTTGGCTACCCACTAAAAAATAAATGGACTAACTGGTTAGAAACGGAACTTACTTAACGCCTTCTGTTATTCCAAATATTTCGGCTTGAAGGTCTGAATTGTTGTCATTTAGTTTGAAGCCGCCTTCTGTGTATCGATTACTACAGAAAAAGTTATCCTGTTCATGCTTCACTTTTCATTTGGTGATTATATAGCTTTACATTCTTCTCTACTGGAATAGAAAAACGTTGTGTTCAACTCCCCGTGGAACACCTTTTCTCGCCGTCATTTTTATTCTAGCCCTAGTTCCGCCCCGCAGCGAAGTTACGCCTGACTCCAAAGCCCTAGAACCTTGAACGAGCTGGCCATAGCATTGCATCATCACTTAATTATGTGAAACAGTGTGTAGAAAATGAGAAAAATCTGCATCGGTCCAATTGAGCTTATTGATAGCAAAGCATAGTGGTTAACTGAAATCGTGTGATTTTGTAGATTTTCTAGAAAGCATTCGTAACTCTTCGCAACACCATCAAACATCTTGAGACCCAGCGTTCTGTATTGAATAATACTATATTCGACCGAATAAACTGCGTCCAGCACGCAGTGAAGAAAATATAGCAACCGTAGCTGAGAGTAGAGAGTCGATTCGGACCCGTTCGCCGCAACTCTGACTGACGTATTGAACGCCTTGGCACATTTTACGTCGAGATCTTAAATTGAAAGCGTACAAAATACAGCTTGCGCATGAACTGAAGCTTGTCGACTTTCCCAAGCGACATCGCTTCGCTCTTTGGGCTCTTGAAGAAGGTCCGAAGTTTTCGAGCCAAATTTTGTTCAGCGTTGAGGCTCATTTCTGGCTCAATGGGTACGTAAACCAGCAAAAGTGCCGCATTTGGGACGAAGAGCAACCTGAAGAGATTCAAGTGCTGCTATTTCATCCAGAAAAACCAATGGTTTGGTGTGATTTGTAGGTTTGAGGATTCATCGGTTCTTATTTCTTATGTAATGATGCCATTGAGAACGTAACCGTCAATGGGGACCATTATCGCGCCATGATAACCAACTAATAGATGCCTAAAATAGAAATCCGCGATCTCGGTGACATTTCGTTTCAACAAGACGACGTCACTTCTAACACAACGCAGCAATCAATGGATTTATTGAGCGAACACTGCGGTGAGCAGTTAATTTCACGTTTTAGGCCGGTCGATTGGCTACCAAAACCGTGTGATATCACACCGTTAGTCTTTTTCCTGTGAGGACATGTAAAGTTTAAAGTCCGTTTCGACTCAAGCCTCGGACCAAAACATCACGCATGTCATTTGCCAGTTACCAGTCAAAATGCTCGAACGAGTCATCGAAAATTGAACTAAACGGATGGATCATCTGAGACGTAACTCCGGCCAACATTTGAAAGAGATAATCTTCAAAAAATAGATACCGAAGAATGTTCTTTCGAATGATAATAAACATCCCTATTAAATTTGAAGTTCCCGTATTTTTTTTATAAAAAAGTGGGGAACGTCCAAATAGATCACCTTTTAATTGAAATTCACTCTGACGTAACTCAGTGTACGCACCCGATTTTATATTTGTCGTCTGAGTCACTGCCAGTATTTTGCACGCAATCACTCCAACTTCTTCAACTTTTTCAAGAAAGATCGGGCGAACCTAACGTTTTTCTTCACCTCCAAAAAAATTTAACTGTATCTATCACCCCTGATCGATCCGATCTGAGCATCGGTTTGTATCCCGGTACTCACCAAACTGAGTATTCCAGCCCATAGCACAATCGTCCACAGACAATCAAAATTTTTAATATGATTTCTCTTGCCGTAACCGCCGTAGCCACCTGCTGCCATCTTGCACTAATTCGTAATCACGAGTTGAAATTGGTCACTATCCCGGAAAGCACAGCCACAATCCTGTTTAAAAAGTACGAATATGTATGTATGTAGGTATATTTATGGAGTTTCGAAATAACACGCGTTTGAACGTTGATGCCGGAGCATAAAATTCAAATTTTTATCGAGCTAATATTAAAATTACGACACTTCACTCTTAATTTCGTACGGAATTGCGTTCGATCGCACAATCGCTACTTTTCGTTGGTGAAAGAGGCCATCGACTATGCCTAAATGTGTGCACTTGAAGTGAGATAAAAAAATTTTCAAAAATTTTAATAATAGTTTCGCAATCAACAGAGTTCGATTACGCGCGAATTGTGCTACTCTTTATGGTGTATAAAAGCCGCTCGTGTGTTTCCCGATTCGACAATACTGTATTTATCATACCGCCTTTAGCACCCGCCTGCTTCCTGTAACGCACTCGTACGCCTCTAAGCAACTAAGGTCGCGATATAAAAAGTCGATGAAAAAAATACCTAAACAATAGCACAACAACAACAATGCTGAGGGATGTGTGGTAAATGGAAAAGCGCGTTTTGTTGTACTTTTTCGTTGCGCGTTCGTTTTTGGACTGTTACGTGTGCGTCGCTTTTTTACGGGCCACAGCCAGAGCTGCTACAGGTGAATTACGGTGTGTGCCAACTGCCAATGTGCCTTACAAAAAAAGCCAATAATAATAATTACCCAGAACCTAGAGTACTGAGCGCCTAGAATGTGTGTGTGTGTTCGCTGCGTATGTGGCTGTGGGTGTGTGTGGGTGTAGCTTTATGCTTGGGAGAGGCGCTCAAAGAAAAGCAACAAATAAAATTTTATAAAGGCATTGCAAAATATGGGTTGGTGGGTAGGGGTTACTAGGTACCCACATTCCTACATACATACATGCACGAATTTTACTATATTCGTAAATATATACATATATTTATATTTATGCTCGATCCATATCGGTGTATTCGTGCTCGTGTTGAATGTAGTTTGATTTTCGCTCAATATCGTTCGTTTTTTCATTCTTTAACCAAACAATTTGGCGAACTGTATTGGTGTTAGTGCGCCGATGACGACTATAGAAAATAATTTCTCGAACTGTTATCAGTTGAACGATGTTATCAGCAGTTATCAGCGTGTTGTTGTGTTTTTGCGCTTCAATTGTGTCCTTACCGCTAAGTTATGTAAAATTGTTGTACATACTGAAAGGGTGGTCCATATATTAGCTTTCTTTATTCATATTATATCAACAGTGGACACTGTTTCCGGTTGGAAATCTTGACGGAAATTCGGTGTGATATCTTTTCATCATTCAAGCTCATAGAAAAATGGACGAAATTAGGTCTAAAAGTCAGCAGTATGCAATTTTAGGTAAAAACCAGTGAGCACTAAAGTTAAAATGGCTGTAGGAACCGAGAGTAGTTTGTGGAAGATCTATTCAAATCGACATCAATCAATCAACAACAGGACATATCGTTTGTTCAGGACGTTAACGACTTTCCATTCGCAATCTAGGACGCAAAAAATTTCAGAGAGGAACTAAGCCCCATTCACAGTGGAATCATTAACAGCAGTAACTACGTCCTTTCGGCGAATGGCTTGTATGAAGTCAAACCAAAGAACTAAACTCCAACATATCCAGACCAGACCCTGATATTCTCATACTTAACATAAAAGCTCTAGTAAGTAGTAAGAAGACATGCACTATTTTTCCAGGAGTTGGCTTTAGTAAGCCGTCTCTCGTGTCGTGTAAGTGCGATCGGGTCGCTATATGGCGTTAGAAACATTGGATTTCGTAACTTACTGGACAGCTTTGTGATAGCTTTACGCAGTATTGTTTGTGCGCGCGGCAAAGGTCACACCAGGACTGAGAAAATAAGCCATATTTCAGAAATATTTCTTCATAAAAGCGAACTGAAGCAAGAGGGCTAAAAATATGCTGGTTGTTTCGGTCCCAGTACTTTTAATGTGAAGAATGCACCACAATCTGAAAGGCAAATTCGAAAATATCGAAAATATCCGATTGACCACCTCATTAGCACGGTTTCGATAGCACAGCAGCTCAACATTGAAGGAATACAAAAAGAAAAGCAAACAAGCTCATGATTCGAATTTACATCTAAGATTCGCCGCTGAAACGCCACACAATCGATCTATTTCTGAAGCGGATGATGACGGGTGATGAAAAGTGGGTCACTTGCGATAATATCAACCGAAAATGGTCGTGGTCGCAACGCGCTGAGCCGACGCACACGGTAGCCAAGCCGGGATTGGCGGTCCGGAAGTTTTTGCTATACATTTTTTGGTATTGACAGGAAATCATTTACTATGAGCTGCTTCAATACGGCCAAATTCTCGAGTTCGGACTTGTACTGGCAACAATTAGACCGTCTTAGGCAATCAATCTCGAAGAGGTGGCCAGCTTTGGTCAATAAGAGAGGAATTTTGTTCAATCAGGACAACGCTAGGCTACACCCAGCGATAGAGACTGTCAGAAATCTTACCGAACTTGGTTGTTAGGTACTTCTGCCAACAGGCACGAGGGTTTCCATGAGAGTGGCATTATAAAATTACCCTCAAAATGTAACGACAATTCAATCATCGTATATTTGCGTCGGGTCTCCCTCTACCTGATCTCTCCAACGGAGTGGGGATCTCTCTCTTCCTCTGCTTCCACCGACGGGTACTGAATTGAAAATCTTCAAATCTGAAGTATTCTCTTCCATCCGGACAACATGACCCAGCCAGCGCAGACACTGTCTCTTGATGTTAATGTCACCATATATCGTACAGCTCATCATTCCATCGACTGCGGTACTCGCCATACGCAAGGGACCATAAATGTTTCGCGAAACTTTTCTCTCGAACACTCCTAAGGCCGACTCATAAGATGATGTCGAACCAAAACTACTCATGCTCCCGGAAATATCGGCCAACCTGTAAGACATACCATTGAAATTCGAAAAGAATTTTAGCCGGCCTTGACCCTTGCAAGGTGTGAGAATATAAAATGTTCGAACTTAGCTCTTTCTTACTTCTTGGACCTATGTTTGGCATTTAAATAGTCTTCGCGTGCCATTATCCAAATTTCTCAAGTACCATGTTTTCTAACTACCCTATATACCTATATGTACATATGTATTTGCATGCATCTCTTGAAATATGTGTTATCAATTGATATGGGTTTATTTTTTCGGCTACTAGAAAAAAAATTAACATTGACATTTCATACACATATACACAAACACATATTTTATATAAATTAAGACACAAAAGCAGCACTCTTTATCTTATCAGCGTCTCCTTCGATCGTCGTCCATAATTTCTATGGTTGACCAACCACCACTAAATATATCGCTTGAATCGGCATATGTAAATAAGCATGTGTATTCGAATTATTTGGCTTATGGACGGACAATTTAGAGAGCTTACCTCACCTTTTAGCTGAGTTATTTGTTTTTGCTCTTGTTGAGGTATATGGTTATATCTTATTGCAAATGTAGCGTGTATAATTAAGTATGTACATATATAGTTATTGTCCGCACCATAATTAATTCCCTTATCAACCGAAATATTATGCCAAATATTTAAGGAATAATATATTTTAGCGCATTAGCGAAGCAAGTTACTGAGCAATGGATCTATTTCGAAAATATTTGGCATATTTTGGAACATTTATTTTAAGGCAATGACTACGAAGTAGGCAAATACTAGTATTATTATACTCTTACATACTCTGTCGCGGCTACGTCTTAGATGGTCCGTCCGTTGTGTCCAATTTTCGATGGCTCGATCGAGCATTTCGAATGGTAAATGACATGCTTGATGTTTTGCTCCAAGGCCTGAATAGAAGCGCGTTTGTCCGCATAGACTTTAGACTTTATATATCCCCACAGGAAAAAGTCTTATCACGCCGTTAGACACGATCTTAGTATCCAATCGATCAGCCCAAAACGTAAAATTATCTGCTCACCGAATGTTCTCTCAATAAATCTATTGATTGATCTGAAGTGTAGAAGTGGTGCCAATTGTTGAAACCAAATGTCGTCTAGATCATGAGCTTCAATTTCAGACATCAAATAGTCGGTTATCATGGCGCCATAACAGCCGCCTTTGATGGTTACGTCCTCACCGGCATCATTTTTGATGAAATATGAATCGATGACTTCACTGATTTTGATTGTTTACATACCCATTGAGCCAGAAATGGGCCTCATCGCTGAACAAAATTTGGTTCGAAAACGTCGGATCTTCTTACAATTTTTCAAGAGCCCATAGAGCGAAGCGATGTCGCTTGGGAATTTTGAGCGGCCTCAGTTCTTGTACAAGCTGTATTTTGTATGCTTTCAATTTAACATCTCATCGTAAAGTGTGGCAAGTCATTCCATACGTCAGCCGGAGTTGTTGCGAACGGCGCCCAATCGACTCTCCACGGTCTTCGTGTACACTCTGTACGTGCTGGATGTGGTCTATTAGGTCGAATATTATCCAATAATGAATGCTAAGTCTCAAGATGAGTGATAGTGTTGCGAATAGTACGCTCAGAAGGCCGATTATGTTGATCATAAGTTGTGCTCTTTACAGAAGCTGATTTTCGTAATAACGTTGAACGATTTGTAATCCATTTTCAGGGGTAAGTCTTTCCATGATTAAATGCCAAACAATACTGAACAAAAATTACATGTCAGCCTGACACGACACACGCGTGATAGGTCAAAAAAAGACCACTGAAAAAAGCACCTCTACTTGAATCAACTGTTATATAAATGATCAGGATGACGAGACGAGTTGACCTGCAGCTATTTCCTCTCTCTGGCGAGTTGCAAGATTATAAAATGTTCGGTTACAACCGAATTCAATCCTTCCTTACTTAGGTCTTTTTTTATTTTTACTCAAGATATTTATTAAGATCAAGTTTTTAGGCCTCATTTTTCTGCGAACAAATCTAACGCAGTTTATAATTAGGATATGAGAGAAAAACGAAAGTTTTGCAAAAATTGCAAACTTTTGGATCGAAACACTTGACCTTGCATTACTCCAACTCTTTAACCCATCTGACCCAAATTACTGTCCGGCGAGTGGCTTTTTCAAGTTAGGGAACAAAAATAAGTTCCACATCTGGAGTATACAGATAAAGAGGATGAGGCAAGAGTAGCATAATTCGAGCAATTTGGCTGTGGCGACGGCCTCAGTGTGAACCGATGCACTGTCAGGGTGGATGTGCACGTTTTTCTGTCAAATAAGGCCGTTCCTTCTGCAATTTGGCGTCGAAAAGTACTTTTATTACATTAATTTTTCTTGCGCAAGTGCCGTAAATAAACGATTATTCTCAGTACTTATCGGGCCGCCCTCGTATATCGGTGAATGCAAGAAATAATGTAGTATTAGGAAAATCAATTTTTATACGTATTTGAGGCTAATAAAATTCCATTATATTGCAACGCTTATCTTATAAAACTCGATATGGAAACATGCCGAGATCGTGGTCAACGTTTTTAGCTTATCTCTTCACCTTAACGTTCGATAAAGATCTATGACCTTGTTGCACAATATTAACCTATGAACAGAATGAAGGTGGCCTTACTTTGTAATAAGTAACTTTTCTTAGACGCAATGGGATGTTGCAACTCAATTTTCTGCCAACAAATTCTGGTTACCGTTGTAATTGTCCATTGTTCCTTCCTGCGCTTATTGTTATGCTTATTTCAGTCGGACAGTCCACTGTCAGATGGTAAACCTACCGCCTCTCAGATGGTAGGTTCTTACAAATTGTTTTTGGAACCAATTACCGCTTTGTACTGACCGTGCACCGAAGGAATATATCTTATATCCAAACCATAAAAGATACATTTTCATACATGCTCTGCTTTTTTACATGGGATCACGTAATTTTTGACCTCATCTCGCGCAATTTTAGTTAAATCTCATTATTTTCACATTTCATTTTTGAGTAAGGGTGATTAAATTTCTAACTAGACATATGGATAACAAAAACGCAATCACTGTCCTTTTCTAGAGTATGAGAGTAGCTATGAGACAATAGTGTTTTCACACGCACGGTTAGTCGCACCTATTGTAGATTTTGTGGAGTGAGTGTGAGTTTCGTGACTAGCCATGCTCACAGTAGTAATTACTGAAGTCCCTTTTCTTCTTCTTCTTTATTTCATCTTGAGGATGGAGTCATGTGCAGAAGTTCACGCAAGTGAGGAAAGTTCTCTGGGCGGAATTCACATAGGAGTCGCCAGAAACGATTCTTTTATATAAGGCTCAATCAGCTTAAGACTTGCGGTCTTAGACCAAGTATCCTCTGTGTAACCAAAAAACATCCGTTTGAAGGCGAGCTAAAGTGAGAAGGCGAAACATTCCTCCCCCTGGGTTTTAGCAATTGCGACAATGGTTCTTGAAACCTTTTACTAAGTCTTTTTAGTATCGTCTTAACAAACGTTGGGTTAGTTCCTTTAGATACACATTTCACCTCATAGTTTCGGTATCAAGATATCATAACCAATATGTTGTGTGTTGTCTACTTGATGGAAAACGAATTCTTGTGTGGCTTTGTGGCCATTACATAACCGGAATATCTGAAAGTGTTAGCTCTGAGGAATTTAAACTTTGATTTCGCAAGGCGGGTGAAGTGTTATTATTGAATCGTTTTCTTCCAAACAGCCCCTTAAACGGATGACACACCGATAGGACCACTTAGGCCTAACCTTTCCAAAGGCGAAGAGCTCACTAAACCTCACTTACGGTTCTCTTTGGTCTAAAAGCAGAGCGCTTCAATCATGTCTCTTTTGGCAGAATTATCTCAATGAATAGATAAGAGCCGTTTTCAGAGTCCAAGCTGCTGTTGTTTTACTCTATGTAGCTCATTTCTTCTGATGTTTCCTTCGCCATAAATTCTTCGGGATTGTGTATTTTTTTGTTTTTTCAAAGTTCAAGAGTGTTTGGGATTCTCTTTCAAGCCACTCCATACGTAGTATATGCTAATTGGCTGAATATGTTACCTCAACGCCACAAATTTCTTTAGATTGGTCACTCTTACTTGCAGAAATAATAGAACTGTACTTTCACTTAGTCATCCGTTTCGAAACTTTTTAGTTATTAATGAAGTTTTTTAGTTATTAATCGGAGAGTGGGAAAGGCTTCTCCAATTGGACATCCGCAGATCATTCGCAATTTAGTAGGGATTTCATTTTCAAATGATGCAGTTAGATCCTTGACCTTCTGTTTTTTTCTCGATAAATTTGATAGCAAAGAATGCTGCTTTTAATGGAACTAAGAGAGTATCCTTTGACTAAAATTTATATATCATTTTCTAATTTGCTGACGGTCAAAGCAATTTACTTATATGTTCGGATCGGATTAGGATGTTTTAGATAATCCAAAAGTCTACACTTCTTCGTATAATTCGTGAGATGAGTTCACCTGGTTTATTTGACAAAACTGCTTGACGAAATTTGACACAGATTTTCCAAGGCCTCACTACAATTCTCGAAGAAATTGTTCAGATCGGATCACTATATCATACAGCTGCCATACGAACTGACCGAGAAAATTAAGATAAAGATCTCTTCATAAAAAAAATGCACCTAAGAAGGGTATTATAGTTTCAGCGTAGTCGAAGCAGTTAAAGTTTTCTCTTATTTTGTATTTGTTTTATTAAATTAAATTTATCTATTTTTTTTATCGTCTATAACAAACTAAAAACTATTTACTTTTGGTAAAAATCAACAAATCATGAAAGATGGAGATGCGGGGCATCGATCCCCGTACCTCTCACATGCTAAGCGAGCGCTCTACCATCTGAGCTACATCCCCTTGTATCCCTTTCGACACTGTCAACTGCATTCTGCTGTGGGCTTAACTAAAAGGAAAACAAATCAAAGTTTACTCTATAGCAACACATACATACATACACACATATAGTATGTATTTGCAACCGGACGTTAAAATGTGTAAACAATTATAATAATAGTGTTGACATACATATGTATGTAACTATTAGCGCATTTTTGAGACACATTTGATAAGAAAAATAAAACACGCACGGATTTATAACGTCATTATGGGCAAATAGCTATTAATTATGTATTAATAACTCATAATTAATCGACAATTAATTCGAAGAAAAATAAAACGCTAACATTTCCGCATTTAATTAAAGTTTTATAAAATATTGGCAAAATAGGTTGTGTTATGTTGCACTAAAAATTTATTTTTTACAACAAGTTTTCAATATTTTTCTTTGCACAAACCCATACAAATTCATTTATACGTTTATATACACACATATGTATGTAATGAGTATACAACTTCTACAAACATAGTTGTTTCAATAATGAAATTATTAATTAATTAACATTAAATATGCACATCCTTGCCTGCATTTATTTTAACAACCAATTAAAATGTATTTACATAAATATTTGTTAAAGCAATTCAAGTATACTCCGCTATTCTCCTGATTTTGCCTCGATTTTCTTTTGAAATTTCGTATACAAGCTCAGCTGATTTGTCGAGAGTGAAGATTTCGAATTTTTCAAAGCAAAATCAAATTCTTTCGCGTTAATTTTATAATCATCTTCACTACTATCCACACTCAATCTTTCAAAGGCTAACAATGCAGCCTCATTGCAAAGATTGCACATATCGGCGCCTGTGTAAAGCTCTGTTTCTTCGGCAATTTTTTTTATATTTACATCTGCTGCAAAGGGCATACGTTTCGCAATTAACTGTAAAATGGATATACGCGACTGTAAATCCGGTGCTGGCACATATATATGTTTACTTAAACGGCCAGGCCGTAGTAATGCATCATCAATCATATCTGGCCGATTACTAGCTGCCACGACGAGTATTTGCTGGCTGTTCTCATCCGAACCGTCTATAACGCCATCCATTTCAGTCAATAGCGTTGAGAGTATACGTACCTGCACATCACTTGAACTATTTGAGCTAATGGGTCGTCGACCGGCCAGCGTATCTGTTGCACAAAGAATAAATGAAAATTTATAAATATATATATAAAGCCGAAGTTTGGTTCTCATCTACCGATTTCATCAAAAAATATAAGACAAGGTGCATTTTTTCGTGCGGTATCGAAAATTCGTACAATAAACTTTTCTGCTGCGCCAACGTAAGGCGAATAAACATCTGCGCTAGCTATAGAAATAAACGTCATATCCGCTTCTTTGGCTAGACATTTCGCAAAGGTCGTTTTCGCGCAACCCGGTGGGCCATATAGCAGCAGACCTTTTAAGAAAATACAATTTACTTTTAAGCTGCGATGAAACTAAATAATTTTTATTAATTTACCTTTTGGTAATTTTAGTCCGAATTTTCTAAACTTTTCTTGTTTACGCAGACCTGCCAAAATGCTAACCTCCATTGTACGTTTTAGCTTATTCATACCACCGATAGTTTCGAAGCCGTCCACAAATTTATATACTCGAACATCGGCCGTGTGCACCGCTGCAGGTCTTACCTAAAAAAGCAAGTACCGGTTTATTATTTATGACCAAAGATTACAATTGGATTTTATTACATTATTCAGTGCTAACTTTACGAAATGTGCAATGTCGAACTCTTTCTCTTGCTTTACTTGATTTTGTTCTATATTTTGTACCAATAGCGCCAGATCTCCTGCGACAAAACCTTGCGTACGTTTGCCGACTAAGTCGAGTAGTTCAACGTCAAGTTTCTTTGGCGTCAGAAATGGTTTTGCTTGACTGAATTCGAACATAGCGTTAAATAAAATTTTGCGTGTTGGCTCATTCGGCCAATCAACGGTGATTTCATGTTGAAAACGACCAGGTCGACGTACGCTGGCATTTATGGCACTTGGATTCGATGAAGTCGCTATACATAATATACTAGCATTCGAATTATGAAGTTCGTCAAGTAGCTTAACCAATTGAACGCATATACGATTTGAGTTGGCTGCATCCGTGGTAGATGTATTATTCGAGACGGGACACAACAAGTCAATATTTTCGAAAATAATTATCGTAGGATCTGAAATTTTAATAATTTCATAGATTTGTTTTTAGAATAAAAGCTAAATATTTTTTCTTACTTACTTTTAGATTTCAGATGTTTAGTTAAATATAAAGCATTTTCGAATTCTTTGCGCAATTGTGCTTCAGCCTCACCAGGATACTCGTGTAAAACATTTTCCGTGGAAATATGAAAACAATTGCATTTATGCTGCTCGACAAATGCATTCAGTAAAGCTGTTTTGCCACAACCTGGTGCACCGATAAGAAGGGCGTTTAGATGCGGGCGAATGCCATTAGATTCGATTTGCATATCACGTAGCCTACTATTACACAATAAATCCTCAATTTCTTTCCAAACCATTTCGTAACCATGTTTGAAAAATTGCTTTACTTCCGATGCATTCGATTTGGCACTAATATATATGTTGTTTATATACAATTGTGTTTGGCTATCCAATTGGAAAAGTGAATTTTCATTTGTATTTATACAAGAGTCAATATGGATAGCAGATATCCCCAAATTTCGAGTACTTTTATTGCGCACAACACATCCTATCATTAAATTAAGTGGCGTTAATATCTGCTTAAGGGCGATAGTTAACATGCTAGTGGACAACTTGCGTAGGCGACTTTTAAAGAAACCTTCATTAATTTCCAACGTTACCGCAACCTGTCCACTATCTCCTGTTTGGCATTCTATCGCTTCTAGGCTGTTTAATATGCCTCCTTTTTCTAAAAGAGTTGCAGTGCCAACTCCATAGTCTAGGTAACAACAATTTACGTTAATATCTCGAGGATAAATTTGACATAGAAAATAGCAGGTGTCAAAGCCCGTTCTTTCAACACAACATTTCATCCAAACACCTGGGCGTAATTCGTTTTTAGTAAAAATTTCTTTGGGCAGCAAGCATTTTTGAAATGTAAATTCTTCAATTATTTGAAGAGGTAACACGGTTAGTTTCTGATCAAAATCAAACTTCATTATTAATATTCTGAAACCCTTTTACAATATTTCACAAATGTAAACACATTTTAAACGAATACGCTAATTTGAAATGTCACATTCAGCTGATTTGCAAAATGCCGGCAAATTCGCTTAATTCTTATAACTACGGCGAATAAGCGTTGCGACAATAGAACGAATTAGAAGAATAAAAGATAAATCCTGATACGTGTTATATGAATGAAAGGCATATATAAATTAATATTTGTGTATGCAAGTTAATTTAATATCTTTAAAAATATGTATTATTTTAAATAAAATCGAATAAAATATGCCGCTAAACACTTAAACTGAATAGTCCAAATTTGATTTTTCAATGCAACAGTGTGCCTTAAGAGTGAGATGGTTAGCTACGCGTCATATTTCTTTCCACTCATCCACCATTGCTGAGTTTGTCAAAGAAAGAAGAAAATTATCCACAAACCTTTGAGGTATATGCAAATTTCTTTCCACGTTGAATTGCAAAAATCAATAAGTAAAATAATTATTAGTGCAACAATATTGCGAAAAAACGTTTACTTAGCAATTGTTTTAAAAGAATCAATAAGGTGAGGTAAGTTAATACGCCAAGAACAATGAATTGTAAAAAAGTCGGCATCGTTCTTTATTTTCATCTTTCTTTTCGCCACATTCGCACTGTCTACAGAAGCAGAAATACATCCATTGAGGAAAAGCATTAGCGCAGACTGCGCTACATATAGAGTGTAAAACAGATGAAAATTATGGCTGACTTGGACGCAGTACACTTAGGATTGGACGAAAATGAAGCAGATATAGCCGAAGAGTTACAAGATTTCGACGACTCTTTTGACACAAGGAGCGAGGCGTCAGAATCAGGTTCGGAGTCTTCAGTCTCCCAGCCTAGTATTAGTTCTGTGAGCACGACTATATCGTCAATCGGTGAAAAACGTAAAAATAAAACAAAGAAAAAAGCTAGTAAAGAGAGTGAGAAGAAAGCAACTACGAAGCGTACATCTTCGCCGGCGGTCGGAGCTGTAAACGGAAAAACTTCTGTAGGTGGTAAGAAAAAACGAAGTAACGAAGAATCATCAAATAAAGACGAATCGTCAACTAAAACTTCAGAAAGTAAAGGTACCAGCAGTAAAGAAAAGAAATCGCAAAAAAAAGCTAGCAGTTCTAGCAAAAACTCTACTACTTCAGTAGCTAATAGTAATGGGCCGGCAAATACAAGTAGTGGGTCTGTATCGGCATACGCCAATACCAGTGGTAATAAAAGTGAAGCCAGTGATGCAGAAGACAAGCCTACAACGAAGACACCATTTGACAGCGATTCCGAATCAGAAGATTCTGATTCAGCAGCAAATATTAAACGTAATGGACGAAAGCCGATATCTAAGAGTGCTTCCCCCGAAAAGAAAACCCAAAGTGGGTCGACTACTAGTGGCAAATCGTATGATTATATGACTAAACTAAACTACTTGTTTCGGGGTACTCACTTCTTCCTTATTAAATCAAATAATGCAGACAATGTTGCCATTGCTAAGAATAAAAATGTTTGGGCTACACTACCACAAAATGAGGCAAATCTTAATCAAGCATTCAAGGAATCCCGGAATGTTTTATTAATCTTCTCCGTCAACGAAAGTGGTGAGTCATCACGCTAACTCGTAATAAAATTTTTTTTCTTTTATGGTCGAAGGTGTTCAATGTTTCGTTGTATATATACATTTTATGTATAAATATCATATAAAATGCAGAAATCACACCAAGCTCATTGAACTTCCTAGCACTAAATTAAAAAAAAAATCGTCATTGACAAATTGACTTCTTTAACTGTTTTAATAATAAGTTTTACCACATGTTTGCCTTTTTAAAATTTTTAGGAAAATTTGCTGGGTTTGCCCGCATGAGTTCACAGTCGCGCAGAGATCTTTCTCATCCGGCATGGGTTTTACCACCTAGTATCTCTCCAAAGGCACTCGGAGGTATAATTGAGTTGGATTGGATATGTCGAAAAGAGCTGTCATTTAACTGTACTTCTCACCTATACAATACGTGGAATGAAAGTAAGCCGGTTAAAATTGGACGTGATGGCCAAGAAATTGAGCCCAAAGTAGGCTCAGAGCTATGTCGCTTATTCCCCGAAGATGAGAAAATCGAAATGACACCTATATTACGAAAATCGAAAGAAACTGCTAAAATGATGCGTGAAAAAGGAATTCGTGTCTCATATCGTCCACCGCGAAGTTTATCTTCTCGTGGTAGTCGCGGTGGTGCTGGCAGCGGTTTCCCGAGTTACCGCCAAGGCGACCGTCGAGCTGGTAGTAGTGGTGGTCCAATGCGACATAGGCGTACATTTAGTTCCGGACCTCATCGTCCTTATAAACTTCCACCACTCGGTATGCCACCGGGTGGCGGTTTTAAACGCTCATCCTCGCCATACCGCAGTAGTGGTAGCGTAGGTGCGGGTGGAAGTGGAGGATCACGTGCTGGTGGAGGCGATACTGGCTTGCCATCATGGGATCGGTATATGAATTCTGCCGAAGCATACATGGTAGACTACATGCGCTCCATGCATGGACAACTGCCTCCATTACCGTTCGTACCGCCATTTGCGCAACTTCCACTATCTGCTTCCGGTTCGGGTGCTTTACCGCCACCAGGTCCACCATCTATGTACGATCAATTACCGCCACCAGTGCGTTACTACGATGGACCACCACTGCCAGATTATCCTCCACCTCAGCCAATCAGGCCTCCGCCACCTGGTTTTGACAAAGCACCATCCTATGAAGACTTCGCAGCATGGAAAAATGCCGGTTTACCCACGTTACCCGATGGTATGCCACCAGGTTTCCCGAGCTTTGGCAGCAGTGCTGGGACGTCAGCTTCCAATGGTGGTAACAGCGGTATTGGGGGCTCTAGCTCTGTCGGAGGTAGTGGTGGTTTTTCAAGTTCTACTAATGCTATTAATGCAGGCAACACATCAGGTGGTCCTAACAGTTTTCGTAGCAACAGCCAACGTTCCAACAACTCAAATATGATGCGTCCACGTGAACGAGCTGGTGGTCGTGACTACCGTGGACCTAGCGGTGGTGTAAGTGGTGGCTCCGGATCCCGCAGCGGTGGAAACGATAGACATTTCCGTGCTGGTGGTGGCAGCAGCGGTGGAGCGCGTAATTACCGTGACGGTAGACGTTAAAACAACAATGTGTCTATGAATATGATATACGCAACAAAGGTGTAAAGTGAAGTATTTACGGGCAGACGGTTACAAACGTCCTCCCATTGTGAACGCGAAAACCACTAAAGAAAGCAAAATTGATGAAGGTTTTGTGTGAAAAAGTGCGTCGAAATTCTTAAAAAAAATTTAAATAAAATATCCCGATAAAGAACCTCTTTAAATGCACCCCGTAACCTCTTCGTGTTCGAACTATGTAATCGGAATGAATGTGTGTCGGAAAACGAGTGAGGTTTTGAGCTGCATGCGAGTAATATATTATTCAAGTGCGGCTACTAAGTTCTTTAATATAATGCTCTTCAAATTACTTAATAACGCGTAAAGTGATTGCAAAATTAGGCAAAAAAATTTAACATGCAAAAGGATTTTAAAATCCCTCAAATATAAAGTGTATATGTATTAAATCTTAAAAAGTTATATAGACATTGATAGAAACAAGAAAATGACGCATATGTTAATACTTTTTAGTTGTTTTATCATTAACAACTAATTTAGTCGAAACATATATTTTCAGTAATAAGTCACTAAAAATGAAAATTTTTCATTTTTTAATTGGGATTACAAGTGAAAATCAAACAAAGTAAAAAATATTTTTAAATACATTTTATTTATATGTATATGAAATCAATGAACAGCCTATATTGCAGTTCTAACTCGAATGTTAAAGTTATTAAATTAAAATTGCAATGCAAAAACTTCAGTTCTTAATACATCATGGCATTGTTGGATATTTACATATTTTATTACAAATATACTTGCAGTCCCAAATTATGAAAATGATATCAATAAATGTATTACTTCAGTTTTGTTCGCATAAATTAAAAAAAAAAAGATATACATATATATTATTGACTAAAGTTAATTTTAAAAGTACATGTTTAAATTATAACACACTGTGTCGCTGTACAACAAAAGCAATTCCATGGTAAAAGGAATGAAAAGTTGACAAACTTTTTCAATTATAAATACAATGCATATACATACTATATAATTTTAAATCATAGTTATAATTATACGTATCGTAAAAATATAAACAAAACCATACATATGTGAACTTTATTTGCTGAACGAAGGCGGAGAGGTTGCAATGTTTTCGAAAATAAAAGAAAACACACGAACTGTTGTGAAAATATGGACTGTTTTGACCGGTTTAAAGGAAAGACGTTTACCCTTACCCATTCCCATTAAAACTATTTGAAATATGTCAGCTTTCCAAATAAAGAAAAATAGTGCTAAAAGAAGAAAAATCAGTTACATCAAACTAAATGAAAAAATTTGAAAAATGAAATCAGAAGCAAAAGTGTGTGCAGTGTTTCAAATGCAAGTTATCCAAAAAGTAAAAAATAATGGAATATTTCAACATTCAGCTAGAAAAAATTGAAGTGGCAAAAGAAATATAGTGTTTGTGTTGAGAAGATTATGCAATATTATTGCCATACCTTATTCTGCTGAAGTCACTTCCGTATTCAAGAAAATAACAAAGCCTATTGGACACAACTAGTTATTATTCATCAATCTCCTCCTCCTATTCAAATTTGATTTGGAGTGAATGTGTCAACCCACTATAGCATACATACATATATATTTATAAGAACTTTTCCGCTTGGGTTTAGACAACATAAAAAATGAAGTGCTTGAAATGAAAAACTACAAAATGTTTCGTACTCGTGTTGAACGAGTAAAGTGCATAAATATGTCTAACGGGATTCGAGCGTAATGCTTTTGAGTCCATTCTAGTTTCCGCCTTGCTTACAGCACATAACGCACCATAAATCAAATTTGCCTGGAACCAACTGTATCTATGCTTTCTAATTAAATTAATTCTTGTCTTTCAGACCATGCAGACAATTCTTATGGGAAAAGCTGTTTGACTTTGACACACCTGTGTCCTGCTTAATGCAGCAATGATTGATAGAAACGTCAACTAAGTTCATGGGACTGAATATTTCGCAGCAAAAACAAAAAACTAAAAAAGTAAACTTGGTGTTGCTAAAACAAATCAAATCTGCCAAACATAATTAAAAATGTTGAATTCGGCTGCATCGAAGTTACAATACCCTTCACAGGCGCATTTCTCTTAGCATTAATGGGTATAAAAATATCATGATTTCATCGGTTTGTATGACAGCTATGTGCTATACTAGTCCGATCTGAACATTTTCTTGGGATTTTATAGCGTTACCTTGGACAATAATAAGTGTCAAATTTTGCGAATATAAATCGTTAGCGCAAATTGTTTTCTATACAAGGATTGGTTTGTGAAACATCAGTTTGAATGGCAGCTATCTGCTATAGTGATCCGATCTGAACAATTTTTTCAAAGGTTGTGCCGCTGTCTATCTATGATCGCTCAGTTTGTTTGGCAGCTATATGCTATAGCGGTCCTATATCTGCAGTTCCGACCAATAGTCAGCTTCTTGAAGACAAAATAAACTGTGCAAATTATCAGGTCGATTTCTCGAAAACGGAGCGAGTAGTTTGTGGACATGGATAACTCGACTCAGATCATCATGCTGATCATTTATAAATATACATACTTTATAATCTCCGACGTTCCCTCTGGGTGTTACAATCTTTGTAACAAACTTAGAATACCGTATTAAAAGTATGGAAATATTTGAAATAACATTGAATTAAACTACAATCCTATGCAGTCGATAAGATTTGTTCTATCCAACACTAAGAGCGCTTTTACGGTTTTGGAGTTGCAATTATTTCCTATTACCTTACCATTCATTTAAAAGTAGCTTCATCTCAAATTACTATATAACGGGTACAGTTAATACTCAATGTCATTATGAAAGAAACGAGTAGACGATGACGTATCACAGAGACTAGACCGTGGACCGCACCGTAGACTAGAACCACATTTTTTGCCTTTCTTTTCAGCGCCTCTCTTCTGGTCCAAAAGGAAAGCGAAGATTTTGCGACGGCCATGTGATATTTTATTATACCTAAGTATGGAGTTCCATTATTTTGAAGGTGCAATTAATTTTTTAATAAATTTTTATTTTGATATATAAAATTTTAAATTGTGTTTTAAATGCTGCCAACTCAACATTTTGCAGTCTCTTATAATAATAGTAATAGTTAAAACCACTTAAGTTTATGCCATTTTATTACGAATTTTTGTGGTTTTAGCCTCCGCGTATTCATCATCATCATCGGAGGATGTATACTCTTCAATATCTATTATGTTCTTCTTTGAAGGAACACGTGGACAGGTTGCCGTTGATGATGTACTTGGTAGATCAGCGACGGAACTGCTAGCCATGGCACTTGTAGACGGGGCATTGTATCTTGGTTCTATAACATGGAAAAATGTTACTTAAAAAGTAATAATTTTTTCAATTTTTTTGTGCAACTATGCAGATAAGCAGATTTCTGCCCTAAAAAATTTGCTTGTTTTCAACAAACAAGCTCGTTTATGATTACATACCTTCAGTTAAAATATCGTGGTATCTTTCCTGTCGTTTCGTTAAAGCATATGTGCTACTGTAAAATAATAATGGTAGTAGGACTACAATGCCGCACGTAATAAGAAAGAGCAACATATCAAATTCACGATGACAACAATCTAAATCCTTGGACCAGTGTGCTCTCGTTCGATTCATCTAGGGACAATAAAAACACGATTATATAAAACGACAGTATATTAAAAATTCCATTACCGAATCCTGCAAATCGTAACAAACTTGTCCATTATTATGTTTATCCAAACCGACATAAAATCCATTTAGATCCAGATAGTCGGTCAAACAGTATACACATTCTTTACCTTTGTTCTCGCGTAGGCAATCTTCCAGTTTATTTCTCTTCGTGTCAAATATATCCGAATTATTGCTAGCAAAGCAATCTAGACAATGTAAAAAACAAATAAATATATTTAGTCATTTTAATAGCAACACATTTACTAACCATCACAATACGCCTTTGTCCATAATCCGGTCAGTATCGATTGTGTTGTAGAAACAATGTTGATGCGATCTTTATCAAAGAACTTCTCTGTGCAATTCTTCTCTTCGCGCATGAGCAAATACAAGCCTTGCATTTCGGAAAATTGCATCTCACAACCTATGCAAAGGCTAACCGGCACTGAATGCAATGTTGAGCACTGCACGAATGCACTTTGTTTTTGGGCTAACTCGCGCAGATATTTGTCACAAATCTGAGTCATACAATGCAATTGTAAAAACATTTAGAGCAATAGAAAATGTGGAATGCAATATTAAAAACTTACATTTTCTGCTAGGACATGGTGTACAACAAATAAAAGAAGAGTTATCTTCATTAAAATACTGTAGGAACACATTTTAGTTTTAAAATAACAAAGGGAATTTACCGCATAGAAACTATGCACTCGATAATGTTTTTTTTGTAACTGACAGCAAGGGCAGTGTTGCATTTAGTGCAATTTATCGTTTTCAATTTCCTACTCACAGATATATATGAATTTATATTAAAGGCGATAATAAAGTTTAATAAATTCGTACCCAAATTATTCAGAGCCACTTATGTAAGTATGGGGTATTTCATTCACTTTTAATGGTATCCGCAATTTATTTCAATTTATATTTAATAATAATTTAATACCGATATTTTTAGTTCCGTATATTTATCGATAAATAATGTTGTATTTGTAACAGCATAAAAGGTAAATAAAATCAGCTGTGAAAAGTAAACAGTTTATAATTGCAAAGTGCAATTTTCTCTATATTAGTTGTTAAAAACACAAAATACCATATAAATATGTAGTTATTATACGCATTTAAAAAATTTGTTTTAATACAAAATATATATCTGTACATATATTTGCTATAATATTATATACATACTTATTATAGTGTCTTAAATATTAGAAATAATAATTACAAATTTTAGTTAGTAGTTTAAAATATGATATTTCGAAATTGTACAAATAGCCTGCTTTGAATTGTTACTAGCGGATGCTTTCCTTTTAAAGAGGTACATGAGGGCGTGTAGCTTCTGTTGTCGTGTTCAGTAAATTAGGAATTGAACTGCTTGCATTGTTAGAAGTTGAAATTCCATTTTGATAAGTGTCTATGAAAACAAAAAACAATTTGTTCCGGGTTATGTTAAACAATTAATTTAACATTTTTAGCAGTGGCATTTAAACTATTAGTGTCATTTTATATAATTTACCTTCAATTAGAATGTGATTACGCTCCAGTCGTTTTGTTATCGCATACATCGTACCATAAAATATTAATGGTAACGTCCCAACGATACAGCTAACAACAGCAAATAATAAAATATTAAATTCACGATGACAGCAACCCAGATCTTTAGACCATTCTTCTCTTGTCCGATTCATCTGTGGACAAATATAACTTTTATATGGAGAACAACGAGATATATTTGTTGCAAATAACTAAGGCAAAGTCATACCGAGTCTTGCATGTCATAACAAACTTGTCCTTTGTTATTTTTATCCAAACCAAGATAAAATCCGTTCAAGTCTAGGTATTGGGATAAGCACGACGCACATTCTCTATTTTTATTGTTTGTTATACAATCATCAAAAGCAGTTCGCTTTAAATCGAATACGTATGAATTATTACTGGTAAAGCAATCTGTAATGTATTAAAGCATAAAATAATAACAGTAACATAATTGTTAACTTTATGCTAACCATCACAATACGCTTTCCTCCAAATACCCACGAGTATCGATTGTGTTGTTGAAACTATATTTATACGATCTTTATCAAAAAATTTATCTGTACAATTCTGCTCCTGACGTAAGGTCATGTAAGCCACATGCATCTCAGTAAATGGCTCCTCACATCCCACACAAAGGCTGACTGGCACCGAATGTAGTGTGGAACACTGCACGAATTCACTCTGTTTTTGGGCTAACTCTCGCAAATATTTTTGGCATATCTGCAAATAGCACAAATTAAATAAAATGTTATAAATAAAATGATTGCGTCGAAAAAAATTCACCATGCAAAAGCAAAAATATCGGAAACACCTACATTTTCTGCCAATCCGCGAGATATATCCGTTAAGATTAAAATTATTATTGCTGAAACACTTGGAAAATACATATTGATATGCAATTTTTTATATCAGAGTTACTTAAAATATATTTTCTAATACATGAATTGAATATGTGACCTGGTCTACGAAAAGGGAGCTAACGTGCGAAAAGTAGTTTTCTCGGAAAAGTTGTTAAAAATAATCGTCAGTTTCTCGTTAACTAATTAATTGTTCTCCTTTTTTCGACACCTTAACCAGAGAACTTAAAACAGCTCTCTGCCTAAATCCCCTTTCCTTAGACCAGGTCACACATACAAATAATAACAAAGAACTTGTTTTATTGTGGTCACAGCTGACATCAACAAACATTTACAGCGTTGCAATAAGCAGTGAGGCATGGCTTTACGGAAGTAAATATTTTGATATATTTTACCACATTGTTTAATATTAAACATTTTTAAAATGTTTAAAGCATATTTTCTTATGATATAATGGTATAATTTAAATATGTTTGTAGATAAGTCATTGAATATCAAAAACCATTAACTAATGTTGTCATTTCGTACACCCTGTACTATTTCTAGGTTTCCATACTGCAGTGTTGCATATTTTCGGTCTGTCGTTCATAAATCCAATTCGATATGCATTTTTAACTATTGCCATTGCAAAATACGACGCCGAAAGAAACGTATGTCAGTGGAGTTGTTCGGTGATTAATTTCTTGAATAAAGATGTGCAAATAAAGTCAGCTGAAGTAAAAAATATTATAGTGTGATTTGATGCTTGCAACGCAAAGTTTTAATTGCAAAGTGAGTGTAAATAACCTTTTATAAGGCATAAAGAAGTTTCGAATATTTAAATATTTTGTACAATTGGCATATTTGCCCGCTAGTACCTCTAGTTGATTTGCTGCCTCCTGCGTTCGTATATATGTGAATTTGTATGTGTTACTTTACGATAGAAGCCGGAAAAGTATGTAAAGTAATTATAAATAAACAAAAATATGAGAAAAGTGCAGTGATAATAAATGGAAAAGTGTCTAATTCTATTATAAGCGATCAATTCATAAATTATTTGTGAAACAAAATAATTTTTAACGGTAGCTCATACAACACAATTCAGACGAGCCCGCCACTCCTTCACAGGAAAATTTTTCAATTGTCTGCAATCGCTGCTCTGCAAAATTTTGACTCGGCAGTGAATGTAGGAATAACATACATTTGTATATGTATATGTTCCCACTGGAGCATAAGACTAGCTGCTGGAGCCGAGATGGTGTTTTAGTGTATGCGTTTCATGAGCCTGTAAATAAGGAAGCCGAATAGCAAACAGCAGTAGCTACCACGGCCAGTTTAGGGAGTTATTTGTCTGCAAATAATCAAACGGAATATTTTTGCAGCGGCTGCAAAGGAATAAAAGTAAATACAGAGAAAATCTATGTTTAAAAAGTGTGCAAAGGAAAATGTGTAGTGAGCTAAGATCCTTAAATGTACAAGATAAAAATATTTTATAATAATATGCGGTGAATCGTGCAAAAAATTATCCACTTGTATACAGTTTGCTACAATTTCACATTTCTAACGGTAAGTGCAGAATGCTGTTTAGAATACAAAGACATCGTTATTTTATAACTAATATCTGTTTTGCCACGCCTGAGATAAACCCCTACTTAGTATTATGAATGAAATATAATAAGTACACTTCTCCTCCTTCATGCCTTACAAAAAAGTTTTTGCAGTGGTATACACCTAATTGTTATATATAGAATATAATTATATTTTTTTTTACAATTTCTTACACCAAATTGTTATGCTAGTGGCGGTATTTTAGATTTGCTGTTTTGTTGATTTTGTTTGTTGTATGTACATATGTATGTAATGAAGCTGCATATAATCTAAGAATGTTTTTCAAACTCGAAGAGTATATTGGCAGCAGCTTCGTAGCAGCTTTTCCGAATGACAAAATTTTATGCGCAAACTCCGTTTGTGGAGTCTTTCCACATCTTTCCTGTATACAGTTGCAATGTACATATTTACTACTGATTAAGTAAATACAAACTTTTGTATGTTCACAAATGCTTTCCAATTAAAAAACAAAATTGATATAAGTTGTAATATGTGGCGGTCTTTTTTGTTTTGAAGTGGCTGTCAAATTTAACTTAAAATATAAATTTCTTCTAAAATTATAAAAAAAGTGGTGATGCATAGAAGTCACAAATCTTTAACAAAGTCATAAATCTTTAACAAATATTTTAAATTTTATTTAGTGATAAGAGATATCTAGTAATACCATCTGGTACACATGTATGTTTGTGTTTATATGTATACACAAATGTTGTAAGAACATTGCAATATGATCCAATATCCAAGCCATTACACTTACTTTAAATCTTAGAACGTTTCGTAATTACTTTACATTTATGGCTAAACGTCATTACAGTGAAGGAACAAATCTATTGTTAATTTCTGCGAAGTTTCGCTTGTGCAAGAAATCATAAAAGGTATTTGCAACCAGTTTAAAACTCCAAACACTTTATGGATGAATATTGTGTTCAGTGCCTTACAATAGTTATTATTGTGATTATTGCAAAGCTTTTTCTAACCACCATTGCTGCACCGCTATTAATGAAAGTAACCAACAAACCGGCTGCAGCAGTTTGACGGAATAGCATCAGAAGTGGCATAACTGAAGGCCACCACATATGTATGTAGTTGGGAAGTGGCTGCAATGATTGCTATAAAAATGCAGTTTCAGATTACCAGCAGCCCGTAGCAGGGCACTTGCATTCATACTATGGTTGCTAAATAACTTTTTAACGCTTGTAAGACCGCAAATGTATGAAAATTTTTGCATTTGTGCTAATGTGAGTGTTGTTGTAAATATGAAATCAACGTCTTTGCCGCCTTGCGACAAGTCACAGCCATTGAGTCAGTTGGCCAGTTAGTCATGGGCTCGTCAGCCAGCTGTAGTCAGTCGGGCGAACAGCTTGGGCCGTGCACTATCGCTATATAAGTTTATATACGAAGTATGTGCGCCGATTTATTCTCGATTATTTGCTATTCGAATTTTGTTTTCATTCGTTGACGCTTGTCTGCCTGCCTGCCTGCAAGCATGTCAATTCTCCAACTTGTATGCCCACAAGTGTACATATGTATGTGATATATGCAGTGGCTGTCTGTCTGCGCTGCTGCAAACCAGTCAGTCACCGCGGCCCACTTGTATGGGCATGTGCAGAATTCAGGAGCAGTGCTACATGGAGCACTAACTGCATGTACTCGTACGCAATTGCAGCCCCCTTTTATTGGTTTCGCGTTATAACTCGGTCTCCCTTTTTATTATGTATAGCTGCACATGTACATATGTATGTGTAAATATTTTTCAACGGTTGCATGTGTTGTGGAAAGTATGTGGCGTTGTCAGTTTGTTTTTATTTTTATTGTATTTGTAGTGCTGTTATTCTTGTTGAAACTTTGAACATATGTTTTTCCTTAGATATAGCACTGCTTTTAACTTTGAAATGATGATTTTGTTTTTTCATATTCTTCGCAGAAGAAATGTATTTTATTATGCCTTAAACAGGGTATGTATGTACATACATACATATATTATGTTTGTCGCGAAGTATGTAACTCCCAGCGAGTCGATTTAGACATGTCAACATCAAGTCCTTGTATGAAAATCTTTTTCTTTGACAATATATCTTAACGATATTTGGCTTCGGTGCAACCGTAGTTAACTCTTTCTCTTGTTTAACATTCAAATTCTCTAGTTTAAAGCTTAACTCTTATTAAATGATTCATTAGCAGTAAAGCTTTATATATTTTTTTATTGAAATTTAAAATAAACAATTCAATTGCATCTTAAAACACCATCTTTTATGACAAACCATAAAATTCGTAATTTCAACGAAACAGTTAGCCACTTGAGTGCTTCGAATAAACAACAACCGATCGACATCGTCTCTGCGCTGCGGCAATGCTCGGTTTGTTGTTAAGTCGCTGCCGCCGCCAGTCGTCAGTGTTTGGGCAAAAGTAAAACCCACACACAGCTGTTGGGGAAATCAGGTTTTCGCCTGCCAAGTCAGCCCAGTCAGTCAGTCTTTGCCATAATACCTATTAGTTTGTTGTTCTTGTTTCTTCATTTTTATTTGACTTTGTTTTTTCCACACAATTATCATAAACATTCTTGTTGTTGTATTTTATGTTTTCAATCATATATGTATGTATGTACATACGTCTGTATGTAAGTACATATGTTTGGTTTTGGTTTTCAAAACACTTGTGTTACCATTTGCCAAGTGTTCGTGTCGCTTGTGCAAGCTGCGCTTTGCCGATGCTGTGCGCCCAAGGCGGCATTATTTGTTGCGATTTTTTTTGCTCAAACACAAAAAATTTGCATCACGCGATCAGCTGCGTGTGTGTGACAGCGGCAATACGGCCAAATAAAAAAATGTTAGATAACTGCGATATACAAAATTACACCAATTTTTTGTTTTTATTATTTTTTTTCGTGTGCGCAGTAAAAACATGGAGTAGGTTGCAGTTATGTTGAAAATTCGCGTGACTGATAAGTATCGATGATGCATGCATTAATTTTATTTTTAACTCAAACGAATTGTTTCATGAAGTGCGCCTCCTTCAGTAATTTTGAAATAAGCACAACTTTCGTTGTGCCTAATTAGCTTTGATCCAATCACCTTCTTGTATTTTTAGTGAAATTTACTTTTTGCTGTCATAGCCCGCTACTTGTTATTACGGAAGTTGGATTATTATCTATTTGACTGTTCAGGGGGTCTTTACGCATTTATGTCTAATATAGTTTAAAGCAATCTAAATAATCTTCTCTGGACGAAATATTCAGAATTCTACAGCTACAACAACAACAACAACAACAAATGCTTGTACTGGCTCCAAAGGAGCTTATTTCAAAGGAAATAAAAAAGTTTGCATTAAAATACTTGATTTTTTTTGTCGTCAGTCCGGGTTAAATTTGTTCAGGTGCTTAAAATACCTGATTTTTTCGTCAGTCCGGGTCAAATTTGATCAGATGGTATATCATGTTTTCAATTATTTGCTCATTATAAAGGGGCACTTTAGTGTGCGGAAATCTTGGTTAATGTCTTAATAACTGGTAAATACGAGATACTACATATTCTAATAAAAAAAAGGACAAAGACCAAACTCTACAAATCACTCATCCCAAAAAAACAACACAAATTTTAAAAAATAAAAACCAGAATATTTAATATATGTAAATATATAATAATTCTAATCTTTCCTAATTTCTTTTCATACTAATTCGAATGCAAATTTTTGTGTGAGTAAATTATAAAAACTTTAAATATTTTTAACTGATAAATCCTCGTTCATAACTTTATTGCTCTATACCCAACTCTCTCAGCCGGCTCACTAAAATGAAGCATTAAGTCACCTACATTATATTTACCATATATCATACCCATAAGTTCATATGTATGTATAGAGATTTATCATCTTTATTGCCGCTGCATCATCAAAGTCTAGTAGCGCGTCATTTAATTACTTCGGGATTACCCCACGAGTGCAATTCTGCAGTGTTTTCACAGCCTCAACAGCTACCGAAAATAAAACGGTGCCCATGGCGCTTGAATGACACAATGCTTTCTAAAATTAAATTACTTAGGCTGTAGGTACAGACATCTATGTATGTATGCATAGGTGTGAATGTCCCTTGCTTTGGCATTAACGGCATACTTATGGAGAGCGTGTGCTCATACATATAATGTATGTATGTAATATGTTGCAAGTTGCCTGTCATTCACGTTGATATTAAATTTTATAAAATTACAATTATCTTAATAGCTTACTCGCTTGCTTAATTACTTAAAATATTTTCTAGTTTTTTCTATTAAATGATAATTGTTTATTTTATAGAATTTTTCAAATATTTTTGAATAAATTCTTATAGACATTTTTATAGTTGCCGCTAATTGAACTAAATTTTTGTTTTTTGAGAATAGATAGAGGAGTTATAGTATCTGCTATCTACCAGTTATTAAGGCATTATCCAAAATTTCTGCACAGTAAGGTGTCTCTTTGTAATGAACAAGTAATTTAAAAGTGACTTACCATCTGATCAAATTTGACCCGGACTGACGAAAAAATGCAAGTATTACCAATATTTTTTATCTCCTTCGAAATAGGTCTCTTTAGAGCCAATACAAGCATACACCTGTTGCTTTTGTTGTTGTAGTGGCAGAATGCTGCCAAGTTGACAGTCCTTGATCGGATAAAAATCCGGGACCGTTCCGGTTACTTAGACGCGATTGTCGTGGGAACGTCCACGCACTTGTCATAAGCCTCGACTGGCATGGCTTTAAGTGTTCTCAGCGCATTGCGTTATAGGGAACCGAATCTACTGATAACGTTGGCTAAGCGATAACTCTTCTTTCATATTTGGCCAAAAAGTCTGTCACAATGATTCTAGAATGTAACGGCGCATTATTGACGCGAAAAATCCATGATTCCATGAATTTTCTGCCTACAAATTCGGTCTTTGACAAGGTTTTTTCGGTTGCGGCTCAATTTTGGAGCATCATTCGCTAGTTTATTGAACAGCTTCGACGACATATTCATGAACCCACGTCTAGTCACCACCTCTTCTCGACGTCGCTTTTTGCAAAATACTCGGTTCTTTTGATACGAATCTAGCATATAGCCAAAATGTTAACCAAAATATTTTAACCAAAATGTGTTGACTCGATCCGTAAGAGATGTTGAGATCCCCTGCTATCTCTCTTCTTTTTCCTCAACTTTTTCGATGTTAACATCGACATTAAAAAGGTTGTATCAATTTAGGAGCTAATTTTTTATCGAGTCGGTTTTCGCGCGCAGTTCAAATGAACCAGTCCGGTTCAAATTTGATCAGATGTGTAATATTTCAAGCTTTAAATTTGTATCTTAACATCCTTATACTCCAAAAATGTTACGTTAATAACGGCATTGTCAATGTCAATACTTTCAAATTCGATTATTATATTTCTCCTTTTACTATTATTTTCCGTACCCTCCCCAATCTGTCATTTCGATACAAACTCTGCCACAATTTCGGCATGTCAACCTCCATCCTGTGCGCATCCTTCCTACGTCCGTTTTATTGAACAATTGCATTTGCTCTCTGTTCACTCTTTGCTGTGCTCTGCTGTTCACAGGTGTATACATGCACATACATGTTCCTGAACAGAATGGTGCATCGCAAATGTGCACGGAAGCATTTTGACTAAACGCATCAAAAGTTACCCACGGCACCAACACGACATGACACGACAATGCCAGTCGGTTAGCAAATTCAATGTCCTCACAATGACGTTCACTCAATGCGTAGTGAGTGAAGCGCGCATTATTCTATGTACGCTCGGAAATCACTTATTGTTCTTTGAGCGGTACGATACACGACATTTTCAGGAAGTATAGTTTGGCATTTCACTGAAGGTTTGATTTGAAACGAGGTCCCTCTTTATCTGTGAAGGATTTTTTTGTTGTAAATCACTAGATTATCGTTACTTTCAATGGATTCTCTACAGACTTGACAAGTCAAATGTTTTACTGACGTCACAAAAGAAAAAATTTCTGTTTTTTAAGAATTGCTTACAAAAGAAAACTTATTGACTATATTATTTCCGCAATCTAGAATAACATGTTTTAAATATTTTTTCTAACAACCTCAGAACCGCTTCTGTATTAGTTCTGTTCATCAGATTTCGGTTTATTTTAACCGACATATAGAAAACTTTTAAGGAAAGCTTAACTAGGAAGGAAAACTGCACGAAAGATCCAGTGGAGGTCGGTTCCCACGACAGTCCGTTCTACTTAACTCTTAAAAAGTAAATGGCCGGTAATAACAACAAAATCTGGTACGTTTCAGATGGTCCAACCGTTGAGTGCATTTTTCGATGACTCTTTCGACTGGTAACAGGCGAATGACACCCGTGATGTTCTGCTCCAAGACCTGAATTGAAGCGGGATTGTCCGCATGGACTTTAGATTTAACATATTCCCAAAGGAAAAAGTCTAAGTCGTGTGATATTACACGATCTTGGTGGTCGTTTTTGAAGAAATATAGAACGATGATTCCACCAGCCCACAAACCGTCGTTCTTTCTGCATGAAATGGCAGCTCTTGAATCTCTTTAGGTTGCTCTTCGTCCTAAATGAGGCAATTTTGCTTGTTTATATATGTATTTATTGAGCCAGAAATGGGCTTCATTGCTGAGCAAAATGTGACTCGAAAACGTCGGATCTTCTTGGAACTTTTCAGGAGCCCATAGAGCGAAACGATGTTGCTTGGGAAGGTCGGGCGTCTTTAGTTATTGCATAATTTGGACGCTTTCTCGACGTAAAAAACGCCACTTAGTTCCATACGTTAGTCCGAGTTGCTGCGAACGGCGCCAAATCGACTCTTCATGGTGTTCGTGTACACTCTCAGCTACGGCTGCTATATTTCCTTCACTGAAGAAGGTACTTCAACTTGGATCACCTGAATAAATGATCACAGTTAGGAGCTGAGTAGACTTAGCCATGTCCGTCTATCTGTCTGTCTGTAGTGACACGAGAGTTTTAGTTTTTGAGATATCAATCTGAAATTTCTTTTCTTCCTCAAGAAGTTGTTCATTTGTCGAAACCGATATCGAACCACTATATTATATAGCTGCCATACGAAGTGACCGATAAACATAAAGTTTTTGTATGGAAAACTTTTAATTTGTGAATATTTTCGGTGCAGTCGAAGTTAATGTTTTTTCTTGTTTTTATTTTAGCATGCTTTGTTTTTTCCGCTTCTACGCACACATATATCCCGCGCCATACATATAAAATATCTGTTGGTATACTGAAATATTCCTTATGCCGTTGCCGGCCGCTATGTCCTTTGCACTGAGTTCGACATGCGCGCGTGGCATTTGCCATATTAGACGCAGCCTACTCATACACACACATATATATTACGAATGTACATGCAACCGCTCCTGCAGGAATATACCCATCGTGTCATGAGTCCTTTGAGGAATTTTTGCTGCATTTTTTGCACTTTGCTTTATTATTATTTTCTTGCCCTTGACGTAGCAGTTGGATTCCTCAGAGCGCTGCCAAAAGCAGTGAACGCTACGGCTTTTGTTTTTTGTTATTTTTTTTTCAACTTGCTTTTTGTTTTGTTTTACATTTGTGCTCTGTCAAACTGCAAGCAGGATGCTTAGAAAGACGCCTGCTGCTTGTGTGTGTCCTGCAAGAGGTTAAATAGCAACGACAAACGCTGAAGTTGACTGCGAATTTCTAAGTTGGACGTCGCTTTGCTTTATGTCAACTTATCTGCATTCCTGGTCGGCCCAAACTGTTTAGCAAGGCGCAAGAAGCAGCAGAGAAGATAGTGAAAAAAACATAAGGGAATAATGCGAAGCAGCCAAATGGAAGCAGCAAAAACTATGCGTCGCCCGGAGTTGAGGAGTGAGTCGTTGCTTTGGATCGATATTTAAACGGCAGCGCTCAGACGTGGCTACGTGCCTTACGCGCAACCGATTTTTAACACCTTTCCGCCATTGTTACGGCACTTACTGCATGCGGCCATTGTGTTTTAGTTGCATTATGCATAAGGCTTTTAAGGATATCCATGCACAAGCCATGCACAAATGCACTTCGCTATGTGAAATGCATATATGCGTCTGTGGAAGCGAAATTGTATGGACTTTTTTCCTTTACATGCGTCAGTGACTTCCTTGTTCGCATGAGTATCTAAAATGTGTTGAGAGCTGGCTGCAGTTTTCAGTATTTACTAAATCTTAATACTGTACGAAGTCGGTTCGATAAGTACGGTCGTATAGTCCAGCAATAACGGTCGGTGATTCGATTTTTGAAAGCGAAATCACGCAGTGATATCAAAGATATATAAACGATCAGTATGCGGAAACTATTTTTCTTCGATGGTAACCGTTTGAAATTGGTTTAGTAAGTTTCAATTTGGTCGCTGGTCAATTTTTGATTTACCGCGTACTTGAGCTACAAAAACAGAGGATACCGTGACGAAAGTCTCCGATCTTATATTGGCAGACCGCTGTTGAGTTACCTCGGACCACAAGCTCGGTAGTGTGACCGCTTCACATAAATGTTTGACCTCACATAAGCGAATCCGGCTCACGACTTCTCTTTCACTACGGCAAATTGGTCGATTTTAGACTACGAACTGCTGCCCCATTACCTGGGTTCTTCAGGTTTGTCCTCGTGGCACTTATTTTTATTATCCACCTAAGCGTACTTTCAAGACCTTTTGAAAACATATTTTTCATGCGGGTCAAAGAAGTAGGAGCTTCAATGATATCAGACCGCCCTCGTGAATATTACTTCTAATGTGATTTTAGGATGTGTTCTGTCTTCGGTGAATCTTTACTTCAGGTTACATTTGTCGGACGCGACTTCGGCTCTTGCGCAGCAGATTAAACTCCTACTCATCCAGAATCCGACCCCGATTTATCAAACATAAGTCCAGCGTGCAACGAGTCCCCGCATGATAGTAACCACCTCTTTGCATGCCTAGCTAACCCTACATATCTGACAGCCCTCTCCCGGTCCGACCCGGCCGAAACAGCAGATTTCCTTGGCCTACCATTGGATGACCTCAATGACAACGTATTTGAGCCTTACCATCCTAACGGGACAACAACGACCTCGCCCGCTAAACCTGTGCCGCCTCTACGATACCGGAATTGTCCCAGATTTTTCCGGTGAAGAGCTGCTATTTCGGCGATCTAACTCTGTTTGGATCAGTACGTTTTTTGGGTTATCTTGGCGACGATGCAGACAAACTCGGGCTTTTCACTATCTTGAATAATAGTAGGGCCAGGTGTTGACATTTTCGAGCTCCAAATCCCTTTCTCAAATCTTTTTACTATCCTGCAGGTTTGCGGTACCCATCTAATGATTGCCTTTATTATATTTACCCATCTCTTCTTCAATTCCTCTTCGTTAAAGAAGCAAAGTTTGCAGCAAACTTGGCAGTTTAACATCAAATTCTCAATTGTTCTTAACGCCCGTTGCCAGTGTTTGCGGTGTCTTTGCTGCTTGTCTGCGCACACTTCAACCACCGGCCAAGCACCTCGGCTACCGTGTACCCGTATACTAAAACTTTCGCGCAACTACTGCAAGTATGTATGTGTTTGTCTTCGAAACTTTTTACTTAAATATGTTTGCAAAGGTGCCACTAGGAGCACTGTCTTTGATTCACGGTCTCCACGCACTCTTATGCCTCTGGCTTTGCTTTTTGCACACCTCACTTGCTTTTGTGGCATTGCATCCTGCTGGCCTAGGCCGCCTCCGAAGTCTAATATTACTTCATAGTTTATTTACCTTTCGTAACTTCTAAGGCTTTTTACTTCTCAGTTTTTTCCCCGCCGCTTTTCTATCTCAGCTGTCTTCCATTTCTGCGCTTTCACACGCACACACCTGGCGTTTAAACTTGAAAAGGGAATTTTTTCCGCTTTTTTTCTCATTTTACATTTGCATCTCATCACATCACCAACCAAGGTTTGCACATTCACCCAACTGTATGGGTCTTCTATTTTTCTTTTTCTTTTCTTCACTCGCTAAACAATCTCATTTGCCTGGTTCCTGGTTGTTGGTGTTGAAATTTTGACGTAATGTGCCAACGATTTGCTTAAATCCTCTAAGAATTTGCATAAAGAGTTTTCTGCATTTTCAGCTAGTTATTTCCAATTCTTGCAACTCCACCCTGCTCTCTCCGCTCTGCTCCAGCAAAATTATGGGATTTGAATTTTGCCTTGTCGTTGCACACACTTTGCACTTGTATGTATGCAAGTGTGTGGTGTGTGCGGGTTGCCACAATATTTGAACATTTTTAAGCGTTTGCATATTTAATCCGCTTTATGCTGTGTCGGGTGTGTTGAAAAGGGCCGACGTGCCAGTGATTAAATTTCCTGTTGCTAGCGTAAAGTTTTTTCCTCTGTGGTTTCGGTTTCCTAGGCGCGGACTGCGTGCTGTGCTGGGCGTTCAGGGGGAGAGCGTGTTGCGTTTAAATTGCAAATTGATGCGGTCGCCTCGCCTATGAAGCAAGTTTACATTTTAATTACAACGTTGATATTCAATTTGGGAGTCTTCCACTCGACTCGAAGGAATACTCCACTATGCTTGACAACAATTAATTACATTAGTACAATACAATACAAATTCTGTTGAATTTTCCGAAAACACCTGGCAGCACGACATTTGAACATTGTGTCTATGTGATTCTGACAAAAAATTAAAATAAAGAACTCTCTCGTAAGCTTAGTCCACCCGCTCTAATTTATAGTAGAAAGTCATTCGGTCCCAAGTCAGGACTACACCGTGGATGACTCATCAAATCGATGATTTGAGTGCTCAAAAATGCTGTTGTTTCAATCGATGTGTGAGGGCTAGCATTACCGTGGTGAAGATTGGTCCGTCTTTCGGTTTTCCTGTTTTCATGAAAGACAACTGGCACACAGATGGTTGTGCATCACTCAGAACTTACTGTTCTGCGTTGTTCTAGTGGTATGATTACGATATATCCTGTTGTTCCAAAGAACAGGCAGCCATTTGCTTGGAAGTTCTTTGTGCGCGCAGAACTTTTGTTAGATTCGGCTCATCTTGAAACAGCCATACAGTCGCGAGTCATCACCTGTCACGATAGCATGACGTGTTACGAAGCATCTCTATCGTATTTTATTAACATTTTTCTCGACTAATCGACACGAGCCTTTTTTTTGAGCAATTGACAAATTGTTCAACATGAAAATTTTTTTACAGTTAGATGTAATGCCTGTTGCCTTTATTCTACGACAGGTCACATGGTGATCTGGCAATATTAGTGTAAGCACATCATCAATAGCTTCCGGAACAACAGCTGGTTTTGGACGACCTTCACGAAATCCGTCCATAAACACTGGTCCTTGATGGAGCGCCAACGCCAAAAACTGAGTTAAGTTCATCGATGCACTGTTGCTGAGTTAATCCACGTCGACAGTTGCAATCGCCCGTATTGAACTCTATTTGTTAGAAGAGATGAATATTTTAAACTACTGTAAACCAGACAGGTTGCGCTCGTATGTCAAAACGTTCTGAATACGTATAACATTAAAAATGTCAAACTTTACGATACGTTGGGAGTTGCCGGATTGGAACACTAGAGCTGTCAAATCCCCAATTATTAAAGGCAAAGCACGTAGATAGGTGGAATAGGTGTCTGTAGATGCTGCTAGACCTTAAAGGGGCCTATTGTGAAACCATCGTAACTAAAATCTCCTCAGTTTAGTATGTCCTCTGGTTCAATGCTACTAGAGTTCTTATGCCGTTCCATTTTAATTTTGGTATTCGGCATGTGGTGCCCATATTCCATTCATGCCATATTTAGCTGCTTGTTGCGCGAGTTAGTGGTTGACTCTGACGAGGTTCAGCTATATTTATAACATATCTGTCTACTAACAATCCCAAAGAGATCCAAACCCAAAGCCATTTGGCCGTCTGTATATGTAAATATATTCCTTGTTGTGACCACACTCTTTGTCAGAACAAGAAAGCTTCCTTTAATTGCTGTAGTTCCCGCTTAGAAGACACTGCAGTGGTCTAGTAAATGAAAGACGATTCTGATAATTAATCTTGCTGAAAAGACACCACCTTCCACTCAAATACCTAGTTAGGACAATCCATTAGATGCTTATCCCTGTGTCGCTGTCGACCTCATCCCTTCACCACTCTTCCCCAGAAAGGAAGACATTGTTGAGGATTTCGAAAATCCGAGGTGTTGCGTAGATACGAAAGCTCACTAGGTATCTTAGAATACCCAATACTACAGGCGAATAATATAGAAGATTCCCTCAATATGCCGTATGTCATAATCGGCTCTCCAACTGCTTTGTATAGCTAATGAGTTGCCCGAGGCGTTATCCACCATTCGGGCCTCAACATTCTTTTACAAGTGCAAGCTGCTGTAGCTGCTTTCTTTATCCTAGTGTCTAAGTTCGGTTTGCATGAAAGCTTCCTATCTAAAATTAGTCCCAAGTAGCTTGCCCTATCTCCTATTGTTAGCCTGGTACCATTTTTATGGTAGCATTACCAGTGGAGATCGGTGTTTTATAGTGAACAATGCTAGCTCTGTCTTGCTAGCATTTATGTTTAGTACCGAGAATTGTCGGCCTTAAAAACTATTCATTTACTCTAAAGCACCAATTTAAGTACCTGAATATCGTTTTTGTGGAAACTGATCTGAAATGTGGCAAGGCGTAAAAGAGCAATGTTACTAAAATTCATAACTCACAGAGCAAGTAGAAAGCCAGCGCATCCTCGTTTTCTAATACATAATTTTTAACAATGAGAATAACATTTCCTAACGAATACTTTTATAGCACACTGTAAATATGCATTATGTTCTGCCTTGTACCGTTTATTTTCTTCTTCAACATTCGCATATTGGCTCTGTCTTTTACAGTACAATCTTCAAATATTCTCAGAATTTCTCATCCGTGAAATGAGCACTAATCAGGTCATCCATATTTTCATATTTTCGCCGTTAATGAAGCTTTTACATTTTCACACGGTTTTTGCTTAGCGCTGTGCTATTTGCTATTCGCGCAGAGTGCAGTGTTGCAGGGTCATTTGCTATTGAACTTTTGCATTACAAATCAATGGGCTTTAAGATGTGAAACATTTTCATTCTAAGTTTTGTGAAAAATTTTCTTAGCGCTGTTTTCTGTAGCTTCAAAATCATTGTGTTTTTTTTAATTATTGTAATTGTTTATCAAAAAAATAATACATTTAAAAGAAAATTATTTTTTTTTTTTAATTATTGTATACGTCAAAATTGTTAAAGAAAATTTATTTCATTAAAATTTAATTATTTATAAAAAAATAATTAAAGAAAAAGATCGGAAGTTAACAATTATTTTAATTATTTATTTATATATTTTTTTTCATAATATATATTTTTTCCATGTTTTTTTTGTAAATAAAATCTTTAAATAATTTTGTAATTATTTAAAATGAAATGTTAAAGAAAATTTATTTTATAATTATTTTAAAAAAATAAAGAAAATTTTATTTTAAAATTATTTTTTATTTTTTTAATTATTTATTTATATTTTTTTATAAATTATTTTTATAATTTTTTTCTGTAGTTTTTTTCATTTAATAAATAAAATCTTTAAATATTAATAAATAAAAATAATTTTATAATTACTTAAATTACCTGTTTACTTATTTTCATTTTTTAAATAAAACATATTTTTTATACAAAGATTATTTTAATTTATATTTTTTAAAATAGCATAATATAATATACTATATAATTAGTAATTATATTAAACAATTTTCTTCATAATTTAACTATCATTACTTTTAAAATTTTTTTGAAACATATTTTATATAAACACTCTAGGAACCACATTTAAAAAAAATATTCAGTGCTGCTTTTTTTAACTAAATAATTGTAGAAAATTAAAATTTAATTTTTTATGTTTGAAAACTTATTTGACGGTTTGTTTTGAAAAATATTTTAAAATTAATAAAACTTTTTATAAATGTATGTACATATGTATGTATATTTAGTTTGAAAAAAATAAATTTTTAATTTTACTTTATTTACTTATGTAAATATATTTTGATTTATGACTGAAATTTTTTTGAAATAATTTTAATAATTTCCCGCTGTTTTCTGTAACTGAAAAATAGTAATATTTACTACTAAAATTAATTATATTAAAAAATTAAAAATTTTTTTTGGGTTCACATTTAAAAAATAATTAATTTTAAATAAATAAAAACATTTTATTATATTATTTTTATTTTTATTTTTTTTTTTAATTTTTATTTTTTATTTAATTTTTATCTATTTTTTAATTTTTTATTTATTTTAAAGTTACATATGTATATTGCAATATTCATTCAATGTAATTTTTAATACTAAAAAAATGTATTTAAAACAATTTAAATTACGAACATAATTTCTTTATTATTAGAAAATTATTTAAGGTTTAGTTTTCAAAAATAATAAAATCTGATACAAATAATTAAATTAATGAGTTATTATAATTTTATATATTAATTCGTCTTAAATGTTTTTTCTTCTTCTTTTTTGTTTGTTAATATATTTTAAATAAAAAAAATTAATGAAAAACTAGAAATAATTAAAGAAATATATGTATAATGTATATTACTAAAAAATTTATTTAGTATATAAAAAATATAGAAACAAATTAGTATAAACAAAATTAATAAAAGAACTAAAAGCTATTGAATTAAAATTTAAACTAAAGAAAATTATTTATTAAAAAAATATTAAAAAAAATTTAAATTTTTTTATTAAATTTTTTTTTTTGTTTAAATTAATTAGTTAAAATTTAAAAAAAATAAAAATAATATAACTATACAATTTTTTTAAGTCCATATTTTTCCATATTTTTAATTTCCACTAAATAATTTTTTTTAGTAATATAACTTTTCTTTACCTTTTATAAAATATTTAAAACTTTTTCTAAGACCATATGCTGTTATTTTATTTTTGCTCATAGCTTGAGAACAAAAACTACGCTGATGACAAATATTTATTTTCTCTTTCCTTCATGTGATTACAGCGATATATTACAAATATAATAAATAAAATACAAATTGCGTTCATTAAATAAATAAATATGCATTGCAATGAACTTTGAAGCATTGAAAATGCACTGGGCGCTGCCGCAACGACGGAAGTTGCCGTATGAACGCTAATGTTAAGCCAACAGACAAAAGTTATTGGATCATCATCAGCAGCAACAACAACCGCAGCTAAGGCAACAAAGTGCAACAATAACAACGCACAAGCTTTAATCATCGCTTTAAGCTGTTGTTTGCACACTAAAATATATACATATGTACAAATACATATAAATATATTTATTTATGCGCGTTAAACTGCCGCTGGCGTAAAAGAACCGCGATAATTGCGACAAAATGTTGACATAACATATTTGCTTTCGGCTTGTTTTTTGGCCCCTTTTCCAATTGCTTATTGTTGCGGCTTTTGTTTGTTGCTGTTGTTGTTATTGCTATTATTGGCACTTTTTCATTTGTTGGCTGCTGCCGTTTCATTGTTGTGTGTTGCTGTTGACTCATTTTAATTGCCTAAAAGCGTTAATGTCCCGTATTAGCACCTAATTTTTCGCGTGGCTTAGAGTTGATTAAGTTTTCAATTGTTTTTTTGTGTTTTATAGTTTTGTATAAAATAATTAGCTTGGGTTTGAAAAAAAATGCTATTAGCTTCACAGAATTAGGTTAGGTTGGGTCTGTGGTTTATCCCCAAGTTAAGGATAGCACTTGGAATGATAGATACAACTTCTCAACATACAAAAGGTACCGATGAGTATTACAGTTTTTGCTTGGTTTTGTTCGATATTATTTGTAGTGTCTTGGCGATCCAAAAAAACTATGCTGTATGAATATGTATAATATTGGGTAGTCGAAAAAGTCTTTTCGTACTTTATCAATAGATGTTGCAGTCGTATATCTCCAGGGCTACCAATCCCATTGTGTCATACCATATTGTGTTGGAAAGATGAGATTTTAAGCTTCATTTACCCCCAAAAAAAAATTAATTCGCGAATGTTGAAAAAAGTTATACGCCTTCAAAAATGAGTGAAAATAATGAAGAAATTGGGTATATTTTAAAATTTTTGTATAAAAAAGTGAAGAATGCCACGCCAGCCACTAATAAAATATGTGAAGTTTACGGAGTCGAGGCTCTCTCAGTTGGTGTAGCACAACAATGGTTCGCTCGCTTCTGTTGTGAAAATTTCGAAACTTCGATTTACACTGATGGAATAATGTCTTTAGCAAAAAAATGCCAAAAAGTGGTCGAGCAAAATGGTATAATTTGTTCATTTATTTATTAGTGTAAATATAAAAAAAAAATAAGTTGAAGTTTGATTAGACATACGAAAAGACTTTTTCGACTACACAATATTTAGGCAAATAATTTGTTTTTTTTTTCTATAATAATGCCTTTTGGCATTTTCTATATTAACCGCATTTTTTAAAGTTCAAATAACAGAGTTTTTTTCTATTCACAGTTTTTATATATTAAATATATTTATAATTGTGTTTGTCGTACCAAAATTTTAAGGTCGTAACAGTAAAAGTTAAAACTTTGACTATTTATCAAATTTCTCTTCTTCAATGACTACAAGCTGCTCAAGCAAACAAATTTCAAATTAGTCAAAAAAATCAATAGCAAACGTTAAATATTTTCCTTTAATTTATAGTCGAAAATATATAAAGTAAGAAAGTTTAGTAAATTTTGTTGATTTTTCAAAAAGTTTTGATTGGCAATTAGGACAGTCGAGTTGTAGTGAACTTCACAATATACATACATACATACATACATACATACATACATACATACATACATATGTACATACGGTTAAAGGTGTGTTTATAGACAACCAGCGTGACTAACACAAATTTCCAAATTATCCAATACGAAAACTGTACAAACAAAACATTAACGGCATTAAGTACGAATTTGTAAAGGAGATTTGATATATCAGAAAAAGTATAAAATTGATATCAGAAAAAAATTATAATTAAACCAAATTTATTTCAAAACAAGTTAACACGTTAACTTTGTTTGCAATGAAGCTATAATAACCTTCACAGGTGCATTTCTTATTACATAAAAGAGTATAAAAAGATCTCTATCTTGATTTTGTTCGGCCGACTTGTGTGGCAGCCATATGTTATTGTGCTCCGTTTGTAACGGTACCGATAAATGAGCAGCCTCTTGGGGAGGAAAATGTCGGATATATGCCTCAACAAGTAAGGAAGGGCTATGTTGGGGTGAAAGTGAACATCTCATAATCTTGCAATTTACCAGGATCAAAGCTAATACATCAACCAGGCGGAAAGCGTCAGCCAGAGGATCGCAATCCAAGCAATTATATAATATATACAACAAAAAAATTCTGGGAAATTGTAAATAAAACGGAAAATATTTAATTATTCATCAATAGTTTTTTTGTCGCCTTCAACGTAATCCCCACCAGGTGTAATACACTTATGCCAACGATTTTTCCAGTCCTCAAAACACTTTTCGTAAGCACTCTTTGAGATGGCCTTCAGCTCCTTTAGCGAATTTTGCTTTATATCGTCGATCAAAAAAATCACACGGAGCCAAATCTGGTGAATACGGTGGTTGATCGATGGTATTAATTGCGTTTTTGGATTTAAATTCGGTTAAAGTCGTGGCTCAATGCGATGGTGCATTATTAAAATCCATAAATTGTTCTTCCACAATTCAGGCCGTTTTCAACGCATGTTCTCATGCAAACGCCTCAATACTGCTAAAAAGCACGCCTTATTGACCGTCTGTCCCTCCGGAACAAATTTATGATGCACCAAACCTCGAATATCGAAACAAGCAATAAGCATCACATTGATTTTTGAAAGACTTGGGCATGTTTTTTTGGTTTTGAATCGTGTTTTTTCATCCCATTCCGATGATTGTTGACTTGTTAACAAGTCAAACTCACAAACCCATGTCTCAGCGGCAGTTATAATGCCCCCCACGAATGTGGAATCGGAATTCGCACGATCAATCATGTCCAAAGAGACCTGTTTACGGTACTCATTTTGAAGAAAATTCAGCTCTATCGCGAAGAGTCGAGCAAGAATGCGTTTCAAACCCAAAATATTCCCCAAAATCATTCGAACGGGCTCGCGTGAGATATCGAGCTCTCTTGCTATTTCCCTAACACTTGCCTGAAGATATTCAAGCACCATATCCTACACCTTTTTAATATTTTCATCAGTTGAAGGGGCCGAAGGTCGTCCAGAACGAGGCATGTCTTCAACGATCTATCGACCGCTTTTGAGGGCCTTGTACCACTTGTAGACTTGTGTTTTTGATAAAACTGAATCACCGTAAACCATTTTCAACATTCGCAACGATTCCGCACACGAAATTTGGCTATAAATACATAATTTGAGACAAATTCTTTGTTCGATATTTTTATCCAGTGCAAAAATCGCAATGCGCTACTGAGGTGTACCGACTTAAGCAGTTGCTGTAAACAAACTGGTTGACAAATCGCGCTCATATTTGGCATAGTAATTAATGACAGTCTAACCAGCTTAGGAATTATTTTTTTTTTAAATATCATTTGCCCGGAGAATTTAATTTCCGGACGCTTTTTTGTCACAATGTAATTCAAATGAAATAAAAATAAAAATTCAGTGTCAAAAATAATAATTATAGTCGAAGTTAAGGCCTACAATAAGTTCTACTTCAATCATGAAAACAAATATAATTTAAAATTATAAAAAAGAGTCTTTTTTTATAGAAACACATAGAATTTTATGACAACTAAAAAAGTCATAATAAAGTTGAACATAAAAAACAAGCATGCTAACATACAATCATGTAAATACATATGTATGCATGTATGTTGAAACATGTTGTAAAAAGTTCCAGTTAGAGAAAATAACATTTTGCGAAGGAAAAAAAGCATGTGAAACTGTAAACTGACCGCTGCCTCGTTAAATTGTCCACATAAAAGTTTAACAAATTCAAAATAAATTTTACAGCGCACGTACTTGGGCCATAACACATGCACACACACACTTATACACACAAACACCAGCTCATGGCAGAAGAAATGACGCCTCGAATGGCAAGTCGAAGTTTGTGGCTTTTTTCCTTTGCCCGGGCATCCGCAAACGTGGCCGGCGAATTTTTATCGCACGCAGTTTAAAAGCGGAAAAGTGGCATAAAATGAAAAATATAAATAAAAGTGAATAAAGCTGCACAAAAGCAGCGCCCAACAATAAAACCGTTGACAAAATGCAAAAACATTTAAAAACAAGCAAAGCAACAACAATAAAGAATCCAAAAAAAATGTGCAACTAAACAATTCATTTGCTTTTGCTTTTGTTTCGGGTTCCTAGTAAGGCCGCACTTATTTATGACCGCAAGTACCACACCACTACACACACATACACACACATGCGTGTGTTGCGGTGCTTTCTTCATGCATGTTGTTAGCGGTCATTAAACTGCTGCTAAACTGAGCTGCTGATGACTCGGTTTTTTTTTTGTTTTTTGCCTCGAAGTTGCTATAAAATAATAAAACAATATAAGTATTAATATGCATTGCGGCGTTAAAAAGTAAATAAAAATGTCTCGTTTTTCGTTAATTGTTAAACTTCCAGCACCTCGCACACCTTTTGTGTAGCCGAACAGACATTTAGCGTGTTAACAGCAAGTCATTAGTGTTTTTCACGTTTTCATGCTTTTAATTATTACTAGTTGCTTATTTTTATAAGTTTTGTTTTACTTTTCTTAATTATTTTTAGTGTTATTTTTATTTTTTCAATTATTTTTTTTTAATATATTTTTTTAATTTATTATTAGTTGTTAACTTTTTTTAATTTTAAAATTCTTTTTCTTAACTTTCAGTTTTTAGTTCTTTTTAAATTGTTAAATTTTATTTTTAATTTTTCTTTTTAGTTTTTATATTTTTTTTTTTTACTTTTTTTAAATATTTTTAGTGCTACTTGAAATTAATTAAATTAAAAACTAAATTTTAGTTTTGTTTTTAATTAAAAACTAAATTTAAAATATTTTAATCTACTTTCGGTTTTTAATTTTTAAATTTATTTTTGTTTTTAATTTTAAGCTTTTTTTTTTTTTTTTTTTAATTTTTTTTTTTTTTTAATATAATTTGTTTGTTAGTTTTGGTTTTTATTTTAATTTTATTTTCAATTTTTTAATATTAATTTTCAATTTTTTAATATTAATTTTCTTTTAATTAAAATTTTGTTTTTTTTTAATTATTTAATTTTTTTTTAATTATATACTTATGTACATATACATATGTATTTAATTTTTTTTTTTTTAATTTGATTTCCTATCCAAGTGTGAACATCACATCCTGAAGTTGGCTGCGGCTAGTTTTTTATACAATGAAGTGCACTAAATAATATGCATTATTAGAGAAAGTTAAAAATAAGAAAAATATTTGACAATTTTTATATCAAAAAGGCTTTTACTATACGAGGTCTTTGCTTTAGAAAATTAGCCCATATCATCTAGTTACGAAACCTCACCATATTTACCTTTTGGTCATGCGAAACCTATTACGATAGTCAAAGGAAACCTTAAGTTTTCCAGTTTTTGGGCTGATTTTTGGTATTAATCATAAACTCAAGTCCGTCACCAGTAATGATGCGTTTGATGAATTTACGACCCTCAGCTACGTTGTCAAGTATCACTTTAGCGACCTCTACTCGAAGTCAGTTTTGCAAAAGCTTCATGTCTCACAGTAGCAATCTGGTATTAAAAGTGTTTAATACCGAAAATGTTAATCAAAATGCGTTGAGTCGTTCCATGAAAAATGTTGAGATCGCCCGATATCTCTCCGCTGCCAGCACGGTGATTTTCTAGCATTATTTCTTTAAATTTTTCGATGTTATCGTCATTAACAGGGGTGGTTGGACGACTCGTATGAGGCAAGTTTTCGATGACTTCGTGACCTTCCGGAATACTTTGTGCCACTCAAATGCATGTGCTCGTGATAAAGTAGATTCCCCAAAATACTTCTGCAACATTTGCAATAATTTTGCAGCCGTGATATCATTGAATACAGACATTTTCGAACAATCGCCTGACGCACTCTTCGCTTCGTCAATAATAAGCTGCCAAGCACACAGTAATTGACATGTCGATGTCAATCTTCCACGAATATTAAAAATGTTGTATCAATCTAGGAAACAAATTTTGTATATGGTAAATGGAGCAATCCGGGTCAAATTTGATCAGATGGTATTGTCTTCAAGCATTTAGTTACAGGTTGTACAGTGTGATATTTCGAAGCCTGCTATTTTTACCTTATTTGAGTGAAATATGTAGCGAGCCGCTTTAGTCGATTTTAGAGAAGGAGCCGCTTTTCGTTCTTAGTGTGAGGATGTTCAAAAAAAAAGCATCAAAACATGAAACTCATTTTTTCTTTGTAAACAAAAATTATAGAGCTCATTTTCAAACCAATAACTTGAGATGTATTGAATGAAATGTTATGAACAGTATTTTAGTTAAGGTTAGTACTTGGATATGATCTAATTATGAAACTGGGCTCTACTCAGTCAGAAACATGTTCAATTAACTTCAACCAAGTAAACTTTTAGAGCTAAGCTGCTTAATATTGTATCATTAAAAAATTGTCATTATGCCTTAAATGGACATAGTCTTAATTTAAAACCACTTTTTGATCAAATCCTTTTAAATAATATTTGCATACAAATTTCACAGATAATTTAATTAAGATTGAAACGATAATTTATGAATAAAAATAAAAGTAAAGCTTTTAGGCAAATCACTTAACACCCACACACATACATGCATACATATGTATTTGAGCTCATAAATTTCGGACTGTTTTCCAAAAATGGTGTTGATTGTAAAACGTAATTTGATTAAGATATCCCCAACTAATTACCTTTAGCCATATACATACTTATGTACATATGTAAGCATGTAAATATATTATTGCGTAATGAGACTGTTATTATCTAACCACAAATTTGGTTCTGTGTATTGAAATTAAATTTCCATTTATATGAATTCCGGATATACATATGTAGTACATACATATGTAGTATGCTTGTAAATTTGTTTGTAAATGGAGAATTTCTCATTACGAAACTGGTAATGTGAGTCGAAATTTTTCAACAAACGTGAAATGGCAGAAGGGAAACCTCCCTCCATCTTCCTCCTCTCCTATTACGGGTTAGGTATTTTCCAACATTTCAACGATTATGAGTTCTATGACAAGAGCAAGAACAAACAAAGTAACGAGAGTAGGCAAAACGACAAGACAACACATCAGGAAAGAGGTTTATGTTGTTGTAACAAAAAATGCAATAACATACGTAACTACACGCGATAAAGTCAGTCAAGGCTGTAACGGCAATAAAATAGCAGAAATTTTATTGCGCGCTCATGCAAATTTCAGTGGAAGAGCCCACACGGAAACAACTGAAATGCAAATAAAATAAGCGCAGCAAGAAGAAGAAGATGACGGTTGGTTAGTTGGTTGGAGGGGAACAAGTGTTTGCGCTCGCCAAGTTAAGCATATTTCAAGTTCTTCCCGAAATTGATATGCTAAAATAAATAAACAGTTGTTATTAAATGAAAATTTGTGCAATTTGTTGTTGGTGCACAAACATAACAGAACTTATTAAATAATGATAATGGGTACCGTTTGCAGTTGACAAGTCTTTTCAGTTTGTTTCCTGTCATAAGCGACCGAAAATGGAAGTCTCGTTTGTTCTAAGTCTAAAGGCTCTTAAGGTATCTTGAGGTGGAAGTATTTTAAGCTTTCAATTTAAATTGCCTTGAACAGTGTTTGGTGGAAGAGTCCATAGTTTTCTTTATTAAAGCAATATAAATTATTTTCTAATCAACTCAAGAATTTTCAGAAAACCAAGCTTCTCATGAATGTCACATTTTTTCTAACTTCCTGCTGTTGAAGATGACATATTTTTTGTTGCTGTAGCGGTAGAAATTATTCCTGAGAAATTCGAGGAATGTTGCCGAGTTGACAGTCCTTGGCCGGAAAAAGTCCGGGTCCGTTCAGGTTACTTAGACCCAACTGTCGTGGGAATGGAAAATTTATTTTCTAGGGGATTCCTAAAGATTTATATGAATTTTATTCGGACTGCCAAAAAGAAAAGAACACATTTCTACGTATATTATTCAAAATTTTTGCTATCACCTTTAAAATAGGCTTCTTTTGAGCCATTTTTCTTATACTTGCTATAAGCATCGGCTTGAATGGCCCCCTTTGCCTTCAGCGAAAGCTTAGAACCCATTCGGTAGATTGTTGGATATTTTAGCTGTTGTAGACATAAACCCACGTCTTGTCACCGCTAACGATGCATTAGATGAATAAGGATCCAAGCTACATACATACATACATACGAAAATAGTAGTGCGACAGCACATATCTAATCTTATTTCTGACATGTTCTAGCTTGCAAATTGAACATTTCTACAATACTTTCGTAGCGAATATTGTTAACAAAAAAACACCAAAATGCCGTTATTTTTATTTTACGTAGCTTTCTTTATGGTATATTTCAATATTTGCACAAAAGTCTCTTGTTCATTAAAATAGTAGTGCTTGACAGGTGTGATATAAATCTCTTTATTTCTTGTTTAGTCGGTTGAAAAAAAGCATTACTTAATCAAAAAGCGAGAGTTAATAGTTAAATTAAGAGATGAAGGCAAGACATATAAAGAAATCCAAGAAATGATTGGTTGCGCTGCTCCGATGATATTTAATGCTATTCATCATACTACTAAGTCGGAAACTCGTGGTGGTAAGCGCAAGACTTCATTTCTAGAGGACCGACGAGTTTTGCGATACAGCAAAGCGAAGCCTTCGGCGTTGTCAAAAATAATTAAAAATGAATTGAATCTAATGGTCAGTGCTGTCACAGTTAGCCGAAGGCTAATAGAAGCTAATTTACATGCAAGGAGTCCGAGAAAAGTACCCCTTTTGACGAAGAAGCACGTCAATTGCAAGAATAAAAAGTTTCGAAAGACCATATGTATCGGCCCGCCGAAAAGTGGCACAATATTGTATTTACGGATGAGATCAAAATTGTTTTGTTTGGTGGTATAGGCTCCAGGCAGTGTGTTCGTTGTCTCCCAAACACAGAATACCACCCAAGGTACACCACAAAGACAGTAAAGTATGTTGAGCTAAACACTATGGTGTGGGCTTGTTTCTCGTATGCTGGCGATGGTCCAATCTCTTTGATCACTGGCATTATTGACCAAGCAGTGTGCATTAATACATTGAAAGATGTAATGCTACCGTATGCTAGTTGGAAAATGTCCTTAAAATGGACATTTCAGCAGGATAATGATCCTAAACATACGAGCAAACTAGCTAATCAGTGGTTTGCATCTGAAAACATCTACGTGATACCATGGCCAGCACAATCTTCGGACCTAAACTTATGGGGCGATGTCAAGAGATGCGTAGCAAAAGCAAAACCATCAAGAAGCACAGAGCTTTGGTAAGTGTTTAAGGAGGTATGGGCTCAAGTCTCTGTGAAGCGTTGTAAGGAGCTTATTGATTCCATCCTACGTCGATGCCTAGCCGTTATAAACAATAACGGATTTAAAACAAAATATTAGACCTTAGGAAACATATTAAATATGAAATATTTACTGTTTCTTTCATATTCTTAGATTTTTCGCATTTTTTAATAGCCACTACTATTTTCTTGAACAGCAAAATTTTTCAATTTTATTTTAATTTAATAACTGTATGTAAACTAAAAAAATTGCTTGGTCGATAAAACCGTAAATATATCATACATAAATTAAAAATTAGGTTTTTTTTTTTATAACTTTTTGATCGAATATTGTTCTTATCATGTGATTTGACTGTTAAATAGTTAGTAGTCGACCGGCACTATTATTTTCGTGAACACAGCTGTATGTATGTTGTCAAGCATTTATTTTGCGACCGCTCTATTCGACAGCGTCAAAATTCAGGTCTTTTGTATGAGTCTAGCAAAGACATGTTTCGTATTAAAATTATTAATTAAAAAGCATTGTGGTCGATCTATAAGAGTATTGAGACCTCTGCTATACCTCTGTCGCCAACACGACAATTTTCAAGCACTGTTTCCTCAACTTTTCGACGTTGTCCTCATTAACAGAGGTGCATGGACGACTTGCATGAGACAAGTTTTCGATGACTTTATGACCTCCACTGAATGCCTTGTGGCAGTTAAATACTTGATTTCGTGATAAAGTGAACTCCCCAATATACTTCTGCACCATTTTCAGCCATTCCGTAGCCGCAATCCAATTGGAAACACAAAATTTCAAGAAAAAAATTCTTTCCTTATAAAAGCGGCAGAGAAACTTTTCGTGTTTTAAATAAAAAGCTGTCAAGCACACACTCATACATAAATGGATACCAAAATATTTTCCTGATAATAGTAGGTATATTTATTTTCGTACTTCCGGATGACATTATACCGTATAAATCGGCTTGGCTTGAAAATGAAATAGAGTGTTTTACTCCGAACACTGTAACTTTGTGCCTATAACGAATAAAATCGGACGAAAGCTTGACGTAGCCCCTATATAATTAACAAGCTTTATCTACCTAAAACTATTCTTCTTCTTTTTTATTGGCGTAGACACCGCTTCTGCGATTAGAGCCGAGTTTACAACAGCGCGCCAGTCCTTCTTTCTTTTCACTGTTTAGGGCCAATTGGAGATTCTAAATGTAGCTAGGTCCTTCACTTGGTCTTTCCAACGGTGGAAAACCTCACCTCTTCCCCGGCGGGTACTGCGCCGCATACTTTCAGAGCTGGAGTGTTCTCTTCAATCCGAACAATTCGCTGAATCATCATTCCATCGACTGCGGTATTTCGCGTGGCCGCATGCGCTAATCTTCCGCAGAATCTTTCTCTCGAAAACTCGTAACGTCCACTCATCAGATGTTGTCATCGTCCATGTCTCTGCACCATATAGTAAGACGGGGGTGTTGAGTGACTTGTAGAGTTTGGTCCTTGTTCGTAAATTGAGTACATTTGAACACGAGAGACGATCAGTCAACAATCAGCCACATTAATCGGAATCATAAGAAATTTCCATAGTTCCGTGACTAATGGCATGCCTAGTTTGAAATTGTAGGTAACAATATGTATCAAAAATACGGCTTCAATTTGCTTTTTATTGGTCTGGTCATAAACATGTCAATGTGAACGAGAAGAATTTCCAAATAATATGTTACAGTATTTTAGTGTCTAACGTTCCAGAATAAATGCTTAGAAGAGATTTTCCCATAATAAGAAAAAATAATTTGCCGTTTATGTTCGAGCTGATCCGCGATCCCTCTACCTTGTTTCAGTTTCACTTATTTTAGTGGGTTTTCTTCCGAAAATGTCCAAATTATTCTCATCACTTTCTTGACAAAAACAAAAAAAAAAACTTCCTCCTCCTTATAACAGCTTCTCAACAAATGGTCCATTACTTAGGCACTTTTTCACAAAGGCATGTTTTTGCTTATTAACTTATTCAGTCATTATGTTGTCTATCTCATTTATTCCTGCTTTTTCTTACTCTAAATTATGCATCATTATCATTTCTTATACAAACTTCCATTACTCGGTCAATTATGTCTGTATGTTGACTACGGTCGTCAAGTGTGCTTAGCTCTTATGCAACATTTCGTTTGCATTTTTCGCACGATATTTATGTAAATCACTGGAAATGCCTAATGGCAGCTCACAGTATGGTCGCAACTCACAGCAAGGCGCTCAAAATTTAATGGAAATGTGGATTTGGTCACATAACTTATTGGCATTGTTCTTGTGCGTGTTGTGTGCATTATTGGCCTTATTTATGTTGTCTTCTGACGACCTCAACACGGAGATTCTGCGAATAAGAGAATTAACGCCGAGCCTGTAATTGTCTCGAAGGCACATACATATATGTCTATATATACATATATTTACATATGTCTGTATATTGTATATACTCACCACCACATATGTAAGCGCAAACAGCATTCCTTTGATGCAACGGCATAAATTTCGCTTATGGCATCAACCGTCTTTTTTGTACCACTTACGCAGTCGATATACTCAAAATGTGCAAAACAAGCAAAAAATGAGGTTATGCGTTGACTTCTTTGTCATTTTCTGGCACTTAACGGCCATAACCACACGTCGATGCGTATTATGAATGGTATAAAATGGTGAATCTTGATACTCGCAGGTTGTTAATAAAGCCGAACAAGTGTAAACATATGCAGACACCTGTAAGTGCATATATATACATATGTATGTATATGCATGCACCTTTGTATATAACCACTTTATGACGCGTATTGCAGCAGCTAATCGTCACCGAGTTTGATTTCTTTGTTATTGCTGTTGTACGTGCATTCAGCACACATCTTCTGATTGCAACCGGCAATCAAGTAAAATACTCTCGTTGCCATTTCTGTTGATTCATCACATGTGTATATATATTTACAAGAAATATATATATTATATAGATTTGTTACATATATAAGTATGCATACTGTTGTATAGGAAAGTTGCTACATGGTTGCATTTGCTATCGCATACTCAACGATTCATGCCACACATCCGCAATTAGGGATGCACGTTTTCCTATTAAATCGATACAAATGTATACTCGGATATGTGGTTATAATGCAAAAGTATGTATCCATGTGTGTAGTTTGCGTGGTGAGAATTTCAGCACAAGTCGTCTGAGAGGAATTTCTGCAATCTCTGTTTGGCGTCAGTTGGCTTCATGCTGTAGTTGTGGCAATGCTTTTATTTGCTTTAATTGTTTCCTGGTAGCACTGGCTATAGTGATATATTTTGAGCAGAACACTGCTGGAGCTGACAAATCGAAGACGCCTAATATGTCTTCTATTTGTCAGTTCTTTGTTTGTTGTCTCTTTGTTAAAGAATTGTTAATATAAAAGAGTACGAAGATGTCTTCTTCTGTTTGATTATGCCAGTTTATGCGATTTATGCCAAATGCTTGTTCGATTCGTCTTTTTTCCAATTTAACGAAATAAAGAAAGCTTTTATTTATTTCTTTGGATATCTGAGTAAGTTTTCTTAGTCAGTGTCTTAGAAGAAGTCGAAAAATCGATTTTTTTTTTTAATTTTTCGCAACCCGCTTATTTTTACTAATTTTGCGGGTTTCTTCAATCTTCATACAATGTATCTACTGCAAAATTGGCAAACAATGCCCTCTCTCCTTTCCAGGCAGCTTCTGCGCGTCAGAAAGAGCCGCATGCGGTCAGTTTAGGGATATCATTACTGTATAGAGATCATATGATCTCTTGTCAGCATCATATATTCACCTTCGATCCTCTTCTGTCAATTCCCTTGGGACCATTTAAATTGAGAAAATTGATTTTACTTATGTAAAATTTCGTAGTTGCTTTAAAATAGTATATTTTTAACGAGTTGATCTTTTCTGCATAGTGCCTAGATAGCGCATAGTGTCTCTCATTACTCCCCAAAAAATAGGTTGGTGAAATGAATACTTACCAAAGAAGCTGAAAAGAGAAGCAGAAAATGTTCACCATTCTTTAACGATTATTTTCTAATTGCCAACTCTTTTTCGAGAAATTATTGTCTGATCAAATTTGACCCGGACTGACAAAAAAAACAAAAAAAAAAACAAAAAAAAAACTACAGTTTCACGCATTTTTATTCAAATCTTTATTATCTACTCGAAATAGGCTGGTGAGTTTGTCCAAGCATGCCAACGCATTGTTCAATTCTGCATTATAAGCGCCGACAGAGCCTTCAGCGAATATATTTTGCTTGGTTAGAGCTCATTTTGTAGTCCCATTCGCTTAATTGTTGAACAGTTTCGACGCGACTTCATAAACCCACGTCTCGTCACAATTAATGATGCATTTGATGAATGTATGGATCCTCCGTTATATTGTCAAACATCTTTTGCGACCTTTTCTCAACGACGTTTTGGCGAATATTCCGGTTTTTTGGTACGCATTAAGCATTTACACGCTTAAACTTAAAATATTAACCGATTTGTGCTTAGTCGATCCATTAAAGATATTGAAATCCTCTGGTATCCTCCTGATAACAACACGACGATTTTCAAGCATTGTGTTTTAAATTTTTCGATTTTATCGAAATTAACAGAGGTAGATGGTCGACTCACTTAAGTTTTCGAGAACTTCACGATCGCTAAATGCTTGGTGGCACCCCAATACTTGTGTTCGCTACAAAGTCGACTCCGTAAAATACTTTTGCAATATATTCAATCATTCCGAAGCCGCGCACACAAAATTGTAGGCAATCCCTTTCTTAAATTTTTCCTTCCACAGTAAAAATCGCCAGAGAAACTTCGCGTTGTAAAGCAGTCGGTGCCAAATTATGGCACCAAAATAACCAAACCAAAATAAAAAAAAATTGCCCGCAGATTAACTGGTTAGGTTCGAAGGCTGAAGCAAGAACCGCAATTGGACTATATTTAAGTACCTTGTGAAGCTTTAAAAAGGAACTTCTGTATCCGATCCTAAGTTGGCAAAGTGCCTTGCGGCCAATACAAATTTGCTTAGGCCTTTAAATTCTGTTCTCACAAGCTTGGTGGGATATCTGAAAGTGCGAGCTTCTAAGTGTTTAAGCTTAGATCGCACAAACGCGGGACAGGAAGCTTCTTCAGATGGTATCTGGTAAGATTATCAACCTTACAGCCTGGAACCCGATAAGGTAATAGCCTACGAAAACCTCCATTACTAAGAAGAAGCTTGCCTTACTGAAGGCTAAGAGCTCACTTGATCTTTTTCGATCGATCTTGGACCAAAAGGATCTGCGACAGCGCATGTACCCATTTCGGTCCCAGATATTTAGTAGTAGAACACACAATGATAGGGGGGCTAGGGTGCCTTTCCTTGCCTGTTAACAGTTATCTGGCAACATTGTTTTGAGTTACCGGCCCAACAATTTAAATGGGCTAGTCCGGTTCAAATTTGATCAGTTGGTATATTAGACATAAGAAATACAACTGTGAAAGGTATTCTTATTTTGAATTTATTTTACCACGATTTGCAAAAATTAGGTTTCTTGAGTACCAATCTGATAATTGCCTAGTTTTCTATATGTTTTCCTCGTTCTTTTCTGACATCGAATCAGGTGCCTAAAATTCAGGCTAGACTGTCTTTCGTGACCTATAAGCTAACTACTATGACTAAAGCTAGATTAAATAAGTCTTTGTTATTGTCTTCAACTTTATAACGGTTTCCTCAATTATAAGCTGGGAGATGGTGATTATAGTCTTTAGTATATGACAGATTGTGGTCTCAACATCTTTAAATTCAAATGCAATGGAAATATTCTAAACACTATTATTACGTTGTTACCGCACACACACACATGCGTAAGCATATGGTATACCATATATTAACAGTAATAACATGCAATGATATCATGACCAAGAGCCATGACTCGTATTCATTAGGCAAGCCAATAAAATATTGCATGCTTGCATATTTTTCTCACAAAATCATAGGCAATAAAAGTATAAATCAGCGTTGGCTGAAATGGCAGGCTAGATAGTAAGAGGAAGAGGAAGAAGAGGACGAAAAGAAGCAGTGAAATGCAACTGGCAAACTGTCAATGGAAAAGTCGCACATTCTGGCAGAGCGCGAGCGAGGGTGAGAGGAGAGCGCTGCGGCGTCGGTTGGAGGTGTGGTACAAAATAAATTGCCTTACCGCTACGCGTTTTCGGCCGGTAGTTGACGGGAGCTGCTTTTTGGAAGCCATATTAATGTCAAGTTCATTGGCATAATCTATCATCATCACTTCCATGGCATGCCTTTAAAAGTTACCGGTCGAATGGCCGCTGTGTGATGGCTGGTTTTATGCGTTCGGCTTTCAATGAATCTCATCACCGGCAATGCGACTACGCGTTCCTCCGGCTTTTTTCACTTTATTTGTTTACTTTTGTTTTGGTGCGCTTGACTGCACTCTGTGTGCGCCGTTTAATGTGATTGTTGTTGTTGCTGCTGCTGTTGTTGTTGACTCCGCTGTTGTTATTTGTGGCAGCACTGACTAAGTCAATATTTTCATGCTTGTGGCAGCCACTTTGTATGGTCTGCAATAGTCAATATTTAGTATACGCGCATATATCTATAGATAACCACATACATATGTATATGTGCATATATGTATGTATTACTCTCAGTGTATTTTTTTGCAGTAAAATGTCGGGTGTTGCATGTGTACATTAGGGTTGTTCGAATTTCAATAGAGCTTCAAATTACCTCGTCTACAAGAACTAAGTGTACTCAATCGTAGGAGTGCAGTCTTCCATCTTATCAATAAACCTGATATTTGCTATGTTTTGTTTGTAGACCGTCGTACTTCTCTGTCTTTGCCTTAGAAGTTTTGGAAGAGTATTTTGTATTTTATTAATAGGCTTTCAATTGCATTGAATTCGAAAATTATGTATAACTAATATTTATGAGAGCGCAATATACTCCTTTCCATAAAAATTCTCTGTTTGTAGCTAATAATTTTTGTTTACAGTTTCCTATTTACAAATTTCTGAAACTTTCTGGAACCAAGATAAGTTTCAGCCATAGAAAAATGTATGACAATTCCGATCGACCTGTCTTGTCTTTTCATAAATATTTATGAAGTTTTGTAATTATTTTTATCTGGAGATAATTTTTTAATTATTATCTGGAAAATACCTCATTTTTTTTTTAAATATATTATTAGTATTATTAATTAATTTCATTTTTCTTTCTTGCAGGTAAGCTTTATCTTCCATTTTGAGCTTTAATAGTAAGTAATGGTAAGTTTTAAAATAATATAAAAAAATGCATCACTAAACTTTGCAAATTTTAATTCAAAATGGCGCCAAAGGGTTATTCAAATGTTCTGTCTACCCAAAAACGTATTAATTGTTGGCTATACTAAATCTCTTAGGCTAAATTAGGTTAGAAGTTCGTCACTTAATGGATTCCTTTACGATATCTGATATAATACATAATATAACTACATATCTGCTACTTCTGCCAAGATGTTTCAACGTCAGTTTTGCAAAGGTTAGACAATGCGGAAGAAAGTGACTGGATGTTTCTGCCTCGTTTCCATACAATTTCGACAGTTAGGATCCTTTTTCAGCCTTGGCGTTTATGCGTTCTAATCAAGGCAAGAAGGATCTGGCATTCGCTGTTGACCATCGCGTGATAAGATCTCGCGAAGTTTAGAGATGCAACTCTAGAACGCATATGGGTACGATGAAAATCTAGCACGTTGCCAATCTGATGCAATCATGCTCTCTCTAGCTAGCTCAACGGCTTTGCAACCTTCGGTTCGGCTATGAAAAGCGTCTAAACATCTGGTAATGAAGTAGCTTGGTGCCATCGTTTTCAATGACTAACTTTGAGCGTACAGTGAACGAGCTCAAAGCTAGCATTGGCGTTCCTCTGTCGAAGTGAATGACCACCTCTTTGAAAGGGATTGCGCTTCGGAGCAATACATCTACGCCTACCTTAGTAGTAGTCATCTCTGCTTGAAAAACGCTATAATTAAACGATAGCCTAAAAACTGTGCTTGATGAAAACTCTCTCTTCAACTTTTTCTCTAAGCTTGAGCCCATCCGTGAAAAAGCTTACTTCGCCTCTTCTGAGCGACTTCGCCGCATCCATTGTTAGAGGCCTCTTAAGGTAATATTATTATAAGTGTCTTTAATATTTTCCAGTCCCTGATTTACAAAAAAATCAAATACTTCAAAACCTGTCTCTTTTGTTCTACGCCAATAAAGAAGAAGGCGATCTTGTTCTACGTTAATGAAATCGTTTTTTATTGCCACAATATTCTGCGAATTTTGACTCAGAGACTTCTTCCTCAGACCCCATGAGAATGATTTTGGGAAAGAAATTTAGCAACATTGCATTAATAATCGCCTAAACGGAGCCCTCTTTTGAAGCATATAATGCAGAAACTTAATGATGAAGGCATGTGAAGATTGCTGAGATGACAATGTGTCAATGTGTGTACGATTTTATTTCATTAACGTACAACAAAATCGCAGAATATGGTGGCAGTCGTGTTTTATTTCTTCCCTCTTAGAGAAATTGCAATACTTTCTACTATTTGGGGTGCAGAATTATGCTGTCCATTTGTTGTGTTAGAACTAGATTTCTCTGTTAGTCTACAACTTCTCAAAGAAAATGTTAGAGATTCTATAAAGCATACAGGGTTTGTCCGGAAAGTAATAGGACTGATTTTCTTTCGCCGCGAACTTACTTCGGAGCGTGCACGCACCGACTGGATTCGGTAGAGGGTGTTCCTAGATAACGAATGAGCCGCAGAGCTGATGTCTCCGAGCACCTGGAGAGTCAAGACAAACATTTTCGCGCGACGTGTTTCTGTGAGTGGTGCAAGCCGAAAATGCAGCGTTCGTTAGAGCAGAGGTACGCGATTAAATTCTGTGTGAAACTCGATAAATCTGCGACAGAGACATTTGATATGATCAAGGAGGCTTACCTAGATTAGATTAGCAAGAAGTGGTGTGTTTCGGTGGCACCAGACTTTTTGGGAGGGCCGGGAAGAGGTCGCTGATAAAGACCGTGCTGGGAGGACCTGCGACTTCGACAAACACCGACAATGTGACTCGTGTGCGCAAAGTTTTGTACTCAGATCGTCGACTAAGTATTCGTTTAATTGCCCAGATGTTAAATTTATCAAAATCTGTTGTTCGTGACATTGTGACGGAGCACTTGAACATGTGCAAGGTGTGCGGGAAGATGGTCCCAAAAGTGCTCACTGACGACCGGTAATTGCGGCCTTTCTTGTGAACAGCCACCTAACCAAGGCCGTCATCCAAACGCTTCCGTAGCCGCCCCTCGGACTTTCTTGTTTCCTTGCCTTAAAAGGTCGATGAAAGGCAAGCATTTTGAGACAACAGACAGCATCCAAGCTGCATGCACCTCGGCTCTCAAGGCTATTCCGGAGAATGCCTTCCGTGACGCCTTCAATGTTTGGAAGAAGCAGAAGGATGCTTATTTTGAAAGTTTTTAAAGAATTGTAACGATTGGTTCAATAAATTATTACTTTCCGGACATACCCTGTATATGTACATACATACATATGTATGTGTATAAATGACTAGCGTTACGAGCTGTGTTGTTTCAGCATTTTCTATCTGTCACACATCTTTTTCTCTCCAAGAAGCTAGGCATTTATCAGAATCGCCGATATCGGACCACAATAGGATATAGCTGCTTTACAAACTCATCTATCAAAATTAAGCTTTTGTGTGCACAACTTTTTAATCTTTACAAAATTTAGCATAGATTATTGTCCTAGGCTACGATACAACTTCCGTACCTATTGTACAGATCGGTCTACTATATAATGGATCGCTCAAACTCAAGTCCTTGTACATTTTTATTTCGACATTTGGGCTTAGAATTCTCGATTTAGCAAAGACAGTCTTTTACCGTTTTAAATTATTTCTCAGCAAGAAAATCTCCACAAAAATGTAAGTGTAAACAAACCACCCTAACACGCCTGTTTTGTTTATGACAACATCATATTCGTCAAATATGTATGCATTTATGGGTTGTTGTAAAATTTGCGTTTTTCCAACGCCTTGTTGGACTGGACATGTTGCTTGCAACAAATTGCCTGAAGGCGAAATGCTGATGACGCTGAGTGGTGATTACACTAACTATAGCGCTTACGGCGTTCACATGCAATTATATATGGACACAAGCAAAAAAAAAAAAAGAAACATTTATGTCTGAAATTTTCGTATTCCAGCACAATGCGAAAAATAGCATAACAATTATGGCAAAACGCTAATGCCAGCAATAAATAACTGCGTGAAGTATTTGCATGCAATGTACCAAATATAGGTGCATATATACATATGTATATGCACGTTCATATGTATGCATGCTTGTGTGCGTGGCCAACACTCGCTTTGATGACCCACCACTTTTTCGCGTAGACTCAATAATTTTTCGATGTCAATGCCAGTCGAAAAATAAAAGCAAAGAAAAGCGACGAAAAGTGCGCTATTTTAACGCGCAACACTCACCCAACGCAGCCGCCCTACCGACAACAACAACCACAACAGCAACAACAGTCAGCAGTCACAATTCTGTGCTTTTCAATTAGTCAGTGCATCACATTTCGGTTTCGGTCTGAGTGTCTGCATTTTGTTTAGCCAACTAATTCATAATCTCTTGAGTCATAAGTGGCCTAAGCGCAGCCACACACACGTCACATGTACATATGTATGTTTGTATGCATGGTATGTGTGTTAGGGGCAGGCAAATCGTGCATTACCTGCAGTCAGTCGTGCCGCCACTTACCACATTCCAACCGCCGCCCGGCGCACCCTTTCAGCATGCGCCTGCTATTGACTCGGTAGTGGCGGCTCTTGAGGGTTCCGTTGCTTTTTGATGTGTGCCTGTAGCTATCTTTGTATATGTGTATGTAAGCAGGCAATTGCATTGAGCGCTCAAAAAACTTGAGTCTTTACAAAATAGTGCGCTTTGCATCTAGAAATGCACACACACACACATCCAAACATCATACATATATTCACATGAATATCTTTGAGTGCATTTGCACTTGTTGAACTTGCTCTCGCCGGCAGCTCCTTTGGCCGCAAAAGGTGTCTGACACTCAAGTAGCTCCGCTTGTTTTGTAAACAAATCAACACAAATGCTCTAAAGTGTGCATTTATTTTTATCATTCAATTTTAATTTTCTGCTTTTTTTTCTTTTTTCTATTTGTTTGTGTTAAGCACATCGTATTTAGTGGCAAATAGTGGTCGTTCAGCAGTTCATTTTACAAAGTTAAGTTCGTTTTTCAAAACTATAAATAATCTTTACTCAAAGCGGGCATTTTGTTCTTTGCCGCCATCAAAAGCGCGGAGGTGCTTGAACTTTGTCTGAAATTTAATCAAATACACACCTAGAACCCAGTAAACCAATTGTAGAGAATACTTGCTCAATTTGACGAAATCTTCTTCGAGTTAAAGCCTTCGATATAAGAGCTCACATAAGTTTACAGGCGAAGAAAAAAAGATATAATAGAACCCCTCATACTGAAACCAAATTTGAGTTTTGGTTATAAAACAGTTACATTGGTTATATCTGAGAGCGAGAGCTGAAAATTTTATGCTACATACATATGTATATGTATATATGTAATATGATGTAGTAAATCGTAAGAAACAAAAACATCAATTTCGATATAATATGTTGTTTTGCACTTTAGGTGACGATATCTACATATCTTTGAGAATATTTTTCGAAAACTTCAACCTGATCCGACAAATAGTTTTGGATATTGTATAAGCATATTTGTAAAAATTTTTCAAACTAATTCGATCCATTTTCTAAACTTTAAACGCGCTTTTCTCGAAAGGCTGTTTTCAAAGTCTCTGAGAAAAATGTCTCCGACCGACTTGGAATTTTCACACGATCTTCTTAGATACATATACTACTATGTGCAAAAAGTAGTAAGACTTTGTTCATAATTTTAAAATTCTTAATTTATTTTTCAAAATCTATGCCGTCCTCCGCATAGTTATCCCTCTTGGCCCCAATACACTTGGGCCAACGTTTCTTCCAATGCTCGCAACAGTTGTTAAAGTCAATTTCCAGGATAGCCTTCAATGCAATTCACGTTTAATAGTCTTCAATTGACTCATAACGATTTCTCAGGAGCGGTTGTTTGAGTTTGCTGATTAAACCCAAGTAACAAGGAGTTAAATCAGGCAAATATGTTGGCTCCGGCACTACATTGGTTGAAAATTTGGCGAATAACTCACGAAGAATCAATGCAGTATGCGACGGTGCTGCGAAATCCAAGAGTTGTCGGCTCATAATTCCAGCCCTTTTTACGAATAGCTTCGCGCCAACGACGCATAACACTCAAATAGTATTCCTTGTTGACAATTTGGTCGGTCGGAGTACATCACACTTCGATAATCGCAGAAAACTGTCTACATGATCTTGACTTTTTACCTGCTTTGACCTGAGTTTTTCGGCTTCGGCTCGCCTTTGACATGATTCGGCCGATTCGGTCTGTTTTCGGGGCGTGTGCATAGATCCAAGACTCATCGCGATTAATAATACTTTTTATGACTTCCTGACAGTCGGAAAGTATTGTTTCACAGACCTTAACGCCATACTGATTTTCGAAAAATTTCAGTGATTTTGACACTAACATGCTTTCACTTTTCTTAGGCCCAAATAATCTTTCAAAATGGTTTTCAGCGATCCTCTCGATATTCGGCATCGTTGGACCTCTAACTGTTAGTCCTTGATTCTCAGGCACTAATTCCTTTACTTTATTGGGGTATTGCTCATCGGTTGACGTTGGTAGCCGTCTTGGACGTGGTTCGTCGTCAACGCGTTCTCGACCCTCTTTGAATAATTTGTATCAAGAACACTTGCTCGCGACAAACAATAATCATCGAAGGTCTTTTCCAACATTCTGAACGTTTCGACATCAAAAATTAGATTCCGCACACAAAATTTAATGGAACTTCATGCACTTTATTTACTTCAGAAAGATAAGCGTATACTTAACACTAATGACTATTTGGATGTGACATTTGGCTCAAATGTCACTGACAGTTATAGGAATATACCAAAAAAAAGTAGTTCGACGAATAAGTTTTCGCGCGAAATTTATATTAAAAAATCTTACTATTTCTTGCCCACAGTAGTATTTGTCAGGTAAAATTCAAAGGAATAAGATTTTTAATATACTAATTATTTCGATTTTTTTTAAGTCACTCTTCACTCTAGATTTTTTCACAATAAACGACTTTTTTTGAAAACTGCCATCGTGGTCAAAATCAAAGTTTTGACTAGTCCTGCTTTGGGAGGTCTCATAAACTTAAGCCATGCTGACTGATCCTATGATTTGCTCTTGAGTTTTATTACTTCTTCTAGTTGTCTTGGGCAAAGTTCATCTCGCCGCAATCGTAGGAGTTCTTACTTGACACTGTCCAATAGGCATCCATGCAATAAGGCTAAAAGTTTTGTCAGACGCTAATCGTCATAGTTGTATGGAGGAGGGTAAGATGGAAACATCTAAACACTTTCTACTCCATTGTCCAGTCTTTGCACGACTGAGGTTGAAATATCTCGGTAGTCTTCACCTCACCAAATCAGCAGACATAGCCGCATTAGTCGTCTCAATAAAGCGCTTCATCGATTTGTAATTATCCAGTATATAGGAGTCGGCGGTTCGTTTCTGTTTCAAGTAAGGTTTCTGTTAGAATCGACGTCTTCACCTAATCTAAACTAACCTAACATAACCTATATTTGACATGTCAGCACCCGGAACCTGCTTAATTTCGACTGCTAAACTAAAATATAATAAATATTATCAGTCTGTAATTTGATAGATAAGTTGGCTTATGACTTTTCTGTCAAAACTGCTTTAGATGATGGAAGAACATTTAAATTATATTCTTTAGCCTGTATTGTTTCTAGTTCAAACCTTCTGGTACAATACTTCTTAAATGTGGATTTCGTCTCTAGTCCATTTGTAAATACTGTTATTCATTGAATAAAAAACCGGGACGTAGACCTGATTGTCATCGCAACGAGTTAGGCCATAAATATTTGTCGGCGAAACTTCCAAAACATATTAGAACATGTCGGCAACCCCTAACTTGCAAACTACATCTCAGCTATGTTGATAATTTCCAGATCTTATGGTTCGTTGGGTTTTTGAGAAAAATAAATATATATATAAATACATATTTTATTGTGAATTGCTACACGCCGAGCTCATTAGTCGCTCTGACCGCCACTGCTATCTAATTTTTCATTTGCGTGTTTCATATCTATTCAGAACGTGTTTCGGTTTTATCTTAAGTCTTTTATTAGCTTTTCTGCAGCTTTGCTTTTATTTGTAATTCGTTGCGTGAACTAGTTTTCTACGCTCGTCTATATTTGTCGACTTTGTGGGTGTTTGTATTCAAGCCGAACATACTTAGGTACTTATTTAGTATTCTTAATTTTGTTGTTGTTTATTTTAAAATTAATCATTGTATATGTTATGTTCTAATATTTCTTGCTACCGCTGTGGTACCTACATTTTTGAATTGTGTGTGTCATGTGCCGATGAAGACAGTTTTAAAATAAATTTTTGAAGCTTACAACGCAAGAAAATGGGGAAAGACTAACTTTTTAACTCAAGAAAGTTGGTTTCAAAAGCTTTTTTTACATTTTATGTGCACTAATGATTTACTAAGAAGTTTTGAAATCGCTTGATCAAATTTGACCTGGACTGCAATATTTTAAAATAAATCTTTATCACCTTCAAAATAGGCTGCTCAGTTCCCACTTTCATGCCAACGCTTTTTCATGCGTTTTTCTCTACAGTTATTATAAGCCTGGGCTGTTTCGGTGTTGGCCCATTTTAGGGCTATCGCTTTTGCGTACTCGATTTTGAAAAAGATTTAGGCTTTTTGGTACGAGTCTTTCATTGACATGCTTCATACCCAAAACTTTAACCAAAGCCAAACAATTTGGCAGCATTACTAAAAATTAAAGGGTGATCCGTTTCGAGGTTCCCTGCTTAAAAAAAAAATCACAGAAACTTCAAATTTAATGGGGAATCATTCGAAAGAACATGTTTTGGCATTAATTTTTTGAAGATTATCTCTTTCAAATGTTGCCCACGGCTCCGTCTCAGATGGTCTATCCTTTGAGTCCAATTTTCTGGCGCTGTCTTGTTGAAAACAAATGTCGCCGAGATCACGAGCTTCAAATAGTCTGTTATCATGGCGCGATTGAGTGTTACGTTCCCACTGACATCATTTTTGAAGAAATATGGACCGATGATTCTCCTTCCCACAAACCACATAAAACGTTTGTATGAAATGGCAGATCTTGAATCTCTTCAGGTTGCTCTTCGTCCCAAAAGCGGCAATTTTGCTTCTTTATACACCCATTAAGTCAGAAATGGGCCTCATCGCTGAACAAAATTTGACACGTTGGATCTTCTTGGAACTCTGCAAGAGCCCATAGAGCGAAGCGATGTCGCTTGGGAAGGTCGAACAGCTTCAGTTTCGGTTAAATCGGTAGTCGTAAATCAGAAATTGTCAAACACTTAAGATCTATCAGATGGCACTAAATTTTCCCACGAATATCGAAAGTGGTTATAAAAACTAAGGATGTGTAATTTAATAAAATCCTACTTATGTCGATTTTTTATGTTTATTCACACATTACTTGTACAAATATATTTGTATATATTTTTTTATATATTAGGTTACATTTTAATCAGCTTAGTAAGCCATGATATTTCTACGCTTTCGGCTTAATGAGTTTTTTCACTTTTTTTATTTTGACTCTTGAGTTTTTTGCTCGCTGTAGATTTTAACGAATTCAGTCGTGGTGAGTTTTAGCATAAGTTAAATAATCATTAATTATTTGTAGTTGATATTATTATATTGATACAGCTCAGCTAAGAAGCGTAGGGTGATTTAATTTCGCAAAAACAGTGTGTGTCTTTATGCAAGAACTGGTTTTAAGCCTTTCTATTTTTATTTTGATTTTGATTTTTTCTTACTACCTTGGAACATAAAGGGCTCAAATAGTGCTAATATAAAAGAAGAAAAAACGTTAACTTCGGCTGCACCGAAGCTAATATACCCTTCACAGGAGCATTTCTTTTAGTAACTATGTGTTCAGTTTGTATGGTAGCTATATGCTATAGTTAACCGTTCTGAAAAATTTCTTCGGAGATTACATTGTTGCCTTAGAAAATAATCTGTACCAAATTTGGTGAAGATACATTGTCAAATGTGAAAGTTTTTCATACAAGAACTTGATTCCGATCGTTCATTTTATATGACAGCTACATATATGTTATAGTGATCCGATTACGGCCGTTCTGACAAATGAGCAGCTTCTTGAAGAGAAAATGACATTTGCACAATTTCAAAAGGATATCTTAAAAACTGAGGGACTAGTTCGTACAGACGGACGGACGGACAGACAGACAGACGGACATGGTTAAATCGACTCAGCTCAACATACTGATCATTTATATATATATACTTTATATGGTCTCCGACGCTTCTTTCTGGGTGTTACAAACATTGTACAAACTTAATATACCCTGTTCAGGGTATAAATATACAATATATGGAATATATATTTTGCAAGTTATTCTTCGACCTATAGTAACATACAAAATCACATATACCCATTTTAATTAAACATAAACCACTGTAAAAGCTCCTCATCATACTGCTTCTATTTAATTTTCTCATTTTCACGCTTATTAACCACATTATGGAATAGTTCACACCTCTTAGAATTTATGTAGTAATTTAATTATCTCCAGCTCCCTTAAACTATATTATAGTTAACTGAATAATATGATAGCTGGAGAAATATTTAAGCAGCGGCACAGTGAAACCCAGCCAAGCTGAACCTTATCATTTCAAATATTCATTTATGTAGAAAGCAATAAATTGCTGGGTTGCCAAGTTAATTATAAAGCATAATGAGAGGTATGAGTAAATTAAAAATCATAACAAACACATACCAACACAAAAGCTAAACGATGGGCACACACGAGCTGCACATTGAATAAATAAAGCAAAGCGCCGTTTGACTTGGTCAAGCGGCCAGCCAACCAACCAAGCGAGAATGTTATAAATAAAGAATGAATAACACAAATAAGCTTGCCATACTTGTATGTTTACAAAATATACGAGGCGGATTAAATGTGCTTGGAGAAGTGTGGGAAAGTTCGTAGCCGGCGAGAAATTTATTATCGATTTTGGCAATAAAAAATAAATAAATAAAAATGACTTTATTAAACCTTTTCTGAAACTTAAGATAAAAAAAATAGTGAAATTGAAAAAGCAAAAATTGTGTAGAATGTAAAAAAATATTTCAAAATGAAAGAATTGGAGCGTAAAACATCACAAAGCATAGCGCTTTCGTTTTGCCACTTCTCTCTTTACGTGTTTTAAGCTTTGATCTCTCGTTGAAAAAATTTGTGTGTGAAAGCAAAATCAAAATTATCTCGGTTATGATGGCACGGTAACGGCCGCCATTGATAGTTACGTTCTCACCGGCATTATTTTTCAACAAATATGGACCGATGATTCCACCTCGCACAAACCAGACAAAACCGTTGTTTTTTTTTCTGGATGAAATGGCAGCTCTTGAAACTCTTCAGGTTGCTCTTCGTTCCAAATGCGACAATTTTGTTTGTTTACATACCCATCGAGACAGAAATGGAACTCATCGCTGTACAAAATTTGGCTCGGAAACATCAGATCTTATCAAGATCTCATAGAGCTAAGCGATGTGGCTTGAGGTGGTCGAGCGGCTTCAATTGTTGCACAAGCTGTATTTTGTACGCTTTCAGTTCAAGATCTCGACGTATAATGCGCCATGTCGTTCCAAATGTTAGTCCGAGTTGCTGCGAACGGCGCTGAATCGACTCTCCACGGTCTTTGTATACACTTTGAGCTACCGGTGCTACATTTTCTTCACTGCATGCTGGACTTAGTCTATTCGGTTGAATATTATCCAATAATGAATACTGGGTCCCAAGATGGGTGATGGTGTTGCGAATAGTATGCTCGGTAGGCGGATTATGTTGATTATTATTTGAGCGAAGTGCGCGAAACACATTCTTTACAGAATTTTAATTTTCGTAATAAAGTTGAGCGTTATTCAGACCTACATATGTACGTACATATATATGATGAAATGCCAAACAATACTGAACAAGAATATCATGACAACTTGACACGACTCACGCGTGATCTGTCTGTCAAAACCTGTCAAATAAAGGATATTGAAAAAAGTACCTCTACCTGGATCACCCATTAATTACTCTTCATCAAATCGTACAAAGTTCACAGTAAGAACTTTATCGCAGTTTAGAAATAAAAAACAACGTGCATGGATTTATATTACCATCCGGTCAAATTTGACCCGAACTGATAAAAATAAATAGCACATATTTCAATACAAATATTTCTTATCGCCTTGAAAATAGATTCCTACCACTACAAACAAGCCAACGCTTAATCTAATTTTCCATACATTTGTTACAAGCCTTGGCTGTGATGGCCTTCAGTGCATACGGCGAATTTTAGTTTTCGCCGTTTTGGTTAATTTTTGAAGCGCCATTCGTTAGTAAATTGGTCAATTTCGATGTCTTATTTATAGGCGTGTGATGAATGTGGGTTCCTCAGCTAAGTTTTCAAAGGATTCTTTTCGACTTCGTTTAGTTGTTAGGATCTTCTGCTATTTTTCTGGTGCCAATACGAATACTTTCAAGCACTGCTTCTTTCACTTTATCAGCGTAATTCTCATTAACAGAGGTGGATGCACAATTCGCATGAGATAAATTTTCAATGACTTCACGATCTTCACTGAAGGCTTTGTACCAGTGAAATACTTGTATTCGTGACAAAGTAAACTTGCAAAAAATTCCGAATCCGAGATTCGACTGGAAACATAAAATTTCAAGTAAACTTAAAAAATGGTCCAGTCCGAGTCAAATTTGATCATGTAGATCGAAGTAGATTTGCAAAATATCCCAAATCCGAGATTCCATTAGAAACGCAAAATTTCAAACAAACTTAAAAAATGGTCTAATCTGAGTGAAATTTGATCATATAGATCAAAGTAGACTTTTAAAATATTCCGAAGGCGAGATTTCATTGGAAACATTAAATTGCAAGCAAACTCAAAAAATGGTCCAGTCCGAGTCAAATTTGATCATATAGATCAAAGTAGACTAGTAAAATATCCCGAATCCGAGATTGCATTGGAAACATTAAATTGCAAGCAAACTCAAAAAATGGTCCAGTCCGAGTCAAATTTGATCATTTGGAATATTAGTATTATAATAACCTAACATTTGGAAGATAACAAATTTGTAAGAATTAAAAAAAAAATTATCATAAAACCAAATTTTAATTTTTTCCTACAAGCATTTTAAATTACGTGCGCATATGTGGGCTTAGCAGCACTTAATGTACTCATAGATTATTGCAACGTTACAATAACATAATGGTTTGCTAACTGTTTTTCTTGCTTAGCCAAGTTATTTGCCGCTTAGTTGGTCAGCTGCTCCCAAACACACACACATATATATACACATGAAAACGCACTCAATTAGTTACTGTTACCAGAGTCACGACAACAAAGGCGAAAGCCTGTCGATACACCAACTGAGCATGCGCCTTAATAAGCGTAATAATACAATTTATTAAATTATGCGTATAAACGTTGCACTTATACGTACATTTTGCTTTGCTAACAGTTAGCGAGCGCTGTGCAAGTACATATGTATGTATGTAAGCTTGTAAGGCACGCGATAATATGTGCTGAAGTGCGAAAAAGCTACTTGCTAGTAAATAGGAGTATATGTATGTATGTATGTACATATGTATGTATGTATGTAGTGCAGCTCTGCTAATTGACTGTCAATGAGAATTTATAATATTTTTATGAATTACAGTTTTCCATACAAAGGCGGCTTATCTATGGCAAATAACCTACTTTCTATACTTAGCATACTTTAAGGCGTGATTACGAGTTCCGCGAATTTATGGCATTCATATATTTGTTGGATAAAGCTACATTTTTAGCATAATAGCAGAATTTACATTTGTAAAACTTTTTTTTTAAATTTTTTCCCACCATTAGGCTTACCACGCCAAATCTCTTAATCCCGTTTTGTGGTTAATTGCATAAACGCCTTTGTGTTTGCGTGTCAACATTTTTTGTATTATCGCCTCGGTGAATTTTTCAGTTTACATATTTTAATTATTTGTTTGTTGTTAATTTGTGAATTTTTTTAATTAATTAATTAAATTTTTAATTTTTGAATTAATATTAAAACTTAATGTTTTTTATTAATATTAAAATTTTTAATTCCTTTAATATTTTTTAATTTTTAATTAATTGAGTTTAATTTTTAATTAATTTATTTAATTTTTTTTATAATTAATATTAATACTTCATTTTTTATTAATATTACAATTTTTAGATTTTTAATATTAAAATTTTTATTTTTTAATTTTACTTATTTTTGTTAATTTTTTTTAATTTGTTTCCTAATTTTTTTTGCATTTTTGTATATTTTTTCACACACATTATTTTGCTTGATTTTTTTTCCCCAATTTTGCTATATGAACACCATAAAGATGTATGTATGTATGTACATATATATGCAAGTATGTGCACCAGCATGTTTGGGTTTCTTGGCGCTATTGCACATTAATTAATTGCTGCTTTAATTATAAATTTTGCGTTGTTTACATTTTCGTGCGCTGCATGCCCGGGACGCTGTCGTTTGCCACTCGCTCGCATGTCTTTGCCATTTCAGTTGCTTGTCTTGTCGGTAGCGAGTATAATTAATGACTTTGGATGGCGTAGACGTATTTGTTATTATTGTTGTTGTTGCCATTATTATTTAACTCATTGTTGCTATTTCTATAATCGCTTAAATCGAGCGTGAATGTAGGTTAAGATTAACAGTTAACACCTCGCTGCATGCTACATATGGTATGCGAGTACAAATATGCATACATACATACGTACATACATATGCATGTGTGTATATGCTTAATTGCTAGAAAAGAATTGCTATATGTATGTATGTACATACATATGTATCTGTGATTGGTTGAATTATCATTTAATGTAATGACAGAAAAGTGGTCAAAATAATAATAAAATCATTTTAATTAATGCGGATCTTATTTAGAGCTCTTTTTAATATCTTTTCCAGTGTATTATTTTTTAAGGTTTTTTATTTTTTTTGTTTTTAATTTTTTATTGCGTTAATTTTTTTCCAATTATTAATTTTTTTAAATTATTTTTTCTCTTTAATTTATTATTTTTTTCTTTAATTAACTTTTTTTAATTAATTAAATTTGTTTAATTAATTAATTATTTTAATTAATTTTAATTAATTTTATTTTTTAATTATTATTTATTTTTTAATTATATTATTTATTTTTTTTTAATTATTTATTTATTTTTTTTTTTTTTTGTAATTTTTTGTTCTTCAGACGGGCAAATGCCATTCGAACTTCTTCATGCTTGTGCAATGGAACGTCCGCTTCATCGTCATCGATTGGAGAATAAGGTTCACCATCTCCTGGTGTTATGCTTTCACCGCCATTCAGCAGGCTAGAGAAGTGTTGCCTAGATCACCTCTGGGGGTTTTACAAAGTATGCTCCGGTATTGAAACCCTTCTGTTAGTCGCCGCATCTTTCGAGAATTTTCGAGCATTACCACCACTGTTGGCCAGCTTCTCGCTCTTCATACTCACGCATTTTTGGCCTCTCTCTTTTTGTCTGCAAATATGTACGTCTCGCTTCCCTCTTCAACTCTCGGTATCTATCCCATCTCGCACATGTTGCGGTCAATCGTAACGTCAGGAGGTGGGCAGTCTGTTTTCTCTCCGCTGCGGCACGGCACTCCTCGTCGTACAAGCAGTTCTTTTGCATTTTCCGCAAACCAATGGTTTCGTTTTGCAGCAGTACGTAAAAAGCTTGAAATGCCGTCTCACAGTTCTCTTACATATATGATGATTAGTGCTCTCACAGAGCGGGAGTGGAAGTCTAGCAGATAATAGTTCGGCTGTCTGTTGTGATTGCAGCTTTTCAATGTCGAACCTGCCTTGTGTGTTTTTTACTGCACAGAGGCGGGTGCGTATCTTCGCTACAATAAGATAGTGGTCTGAGTCAATGCTAGGACCTCGGAGCATACTCATGTCTAGAACACTGGAGACGTGTTTTCCGTCTATCATAACATTATCGATTTGGTTGGTGGCTTTTCGATCCGGAGGCAGTCAGGTAGCTTGATGAATATTTCTTTGCTGGAGTTTAGTAATACAGATAACCATATTTCGGGCCCCAGCGAAGTCGATCAGTCTCAACCCTTTGGGGTTGTTTCATCATGGAGGCTGAATTTACCGACCGTTGTGCCAAAGATACCTTCTTTGCCCACCCTGGCGTTTAACTCGCCAAGCGCGTTTTTTGACATCGTGGCGGGGCAGCTCTCTTTAGGTGAGCTTCCAGCGCTCATCTTGAATCGTCATTCTTCCGTCGGGGCGGGCACAAATCGTCCTTCAAGAAACTTCCGTCGGGATTGTGGCTAGACGTTCATCCACCGGGGTGAATGCCAGGACTCGACGACGGAGCCTCTCTTCCACAACGATTTTGCACTCCTTTGCATGACTACTGTAGTAAATTCCACAAGGACCTATTCGTTTCGGTCCTTGTCCCGTCCATCACACTTCTTGGACGGTGGTGATATCAGCCTTTAATTTTACGAGTACATCAACCAGCTGGCTAGCGACATCTTCCCATTTAGGACCGGACATTCTAATGCGTTTGCCCTATGGTCGTCTTTAAAAGGTTTGCTTCTCGTCTGAGGCTGTTTTTTGCTTTTCCTTGGGCGCGTTTTTACTTGGCGGGTTCCACTTGGGAGGGATGGTTCGCTTTCTCTCACTTTAGCGCGCCTACAAACTTTTTTGGCTATCCAGAAAATACTTGGTTTAAGGCTGGAAGTTGTGAACTGCGTGAGCCATGTGTAAAATAACTGTTTCTGGCTACTTCCGAGTGAGTGGCGCGGAGAGAATTTTCCGCACTTCTACATATGGCTCCCTCCTCCTGGTCCTTCATTTTTTGATATACCGATCTAAAATTTTGCACGCGTTCTTTTCTCCCCAAGAGGCTGCTCATTTGTAGGCACCGTCGACATCGGATCACTATAGCATATAGCAGCTGTCATACACCCTGAGCAATCAAAATGCAGTTCTTGTAAGGAAAACTTTTTTATTTGACAAGTTATCTCAAAGAAATGTGGCAGGGAGTATTGTCCAAGACAACGGTGCTATTTCGGAAGACATCGTTTCGATCGGACCACTATAACATTAGCTGCCATACAAACTAGACGATGGAAATAAAACTTTTTTGTGAAGAATATTTACGTGATATATTTTATATTTTTTCTTACTTTTATATTCTTTATTTTTTATATTTTTTTTATTGTTTTTTATTTTTATTTTTTTTATTGTTTTTTATTGTTTTTTATTTTTATTTTTT